>NW_011499869.1:0-10099 GCF_000495115.2 Populus euphratica | reverse complement strand
GTCGTGTAGAAGTGTTCAGCAAAAAATGATCTTTATTCTCCATTTTGAAAGCTACATGCATGGTAGCGAGAAATTTAAATAGGATAGATTCCAATCTTATTAAAACCATTGTTTCTTCTCTCTGTCATGGTGTTTACGGATCTAACACCAACAACAATAATAATTAATCACATAATACTTTATCAGCACAAAGTGAACCATAATGGTGTTTTCTGAAACAGGAGTACTTGATCGAAATTGGATAAGAAACATTAGTATGATTAGCTGGGATTTATGGTTAAAGAACAATATAAATTATATCTTGAAGTTGAATTGAAATAATTTTTTGATATGATATTGAATCTTTGTTGATTAAGTGGTTAAGAATTCGAATTTTATCATCATTCTATTTTATTTGATAAAATTAAATACAGGATAGTGATGAATTTGCAAGTATGAATTGATGCTGAAGATGCTGCCAAAAAGCAATGGCAATTTGATTACAATGAAGTCTCTCTGTGGACTGCATTGCATCTCTTTGGCTTAGTGTAATCCGCCTAAAATCTTTCACAAAAAGAATCATGTAAACTACCAATGCTGAGCTCATGCCGCATAGAGAAGCCGGCATTTTGTGTACAACTCTGTAATCAACGGTAACAATGCTTAACTGGTTTGTCTCTACCATAGGTTTCAAGCTATAAATAGAAGGATTGAGGTATACACTTCTCCTCAGGTTGTAAGAATTAAATTAACCTAAGCCTCGGAGAAAGAAAAGATACAGGAGATATGGCCAAGTCTAGCAACAAAACAACCATGCTCTTCAACTTGACTTTGATGCTGTCTATTCTCCTCCTTGCGTCTGTCGTCGAAAGCAGATCAGTTCTTGGCAGTAAGTCTTAGATCAAACACTAGTGTAATTTAAACTCTTTGATCAATTTTATCTTTCTCTTGGCCATAAGGATAGCAGGCAATATTGCAATATGAATTGATGCCCTTCTTCTTGTTTTCGGGTTCTTAGGGGCAGCAGCATCCACACCAGACTGTGTGTCAGTGCACGGAGTAGTAACTGGAGACACTTGCTCTGCTGTTGAAAAGCAGTTCGGCCTAACTGCTAACGACTTCAATGCAATCAACCCCAATCTCGACTGTGACAAGCTCTTTGTTGGTCAATGGCTTTGCGTTGAAGGCACATCGAATTAAGCTGCATCCTTTCCAAGTATTCAAATCTTATTGTACGCTTTTTTATGTCTATGAGGACATGAATAAGGAGATGGTCTCCATGTCGCTAGCTAGGCTTCTCTGAATTACTGGCAATTATGTGCCAGTGATCATTACACTTTATTTTTCTCGGAATTTCAACTGTTCGGCTTCATGATAAAGCTTCGGCCTCCTGTCTCTCCCATTTCTTTCCCAGGACTGGCACTATCACTATAAAAGGAAATTTTTCATACAAAAAAAAAAAGAAAAAAAAAGGAGAGAGTTAGATATTTGGGATTTTCAGTACGAAATTATCCCACAAAAATTTTATATTTTATAATTTTTTTTTATAGAAAAGTTTTATTATAAAAAGTATTTTGATAATTATCCCTCAAAAAGGGAATACTGATGAGTGCTGACAAATAAGGCAGCCTGACGTTCAAGGCCCAGACTCACTCCAATTCAAGAAATGGGCCTTAAGGCCCAAAACAGCTCTTGGTGCTAATTTACAGGGCTGTAGGAAGTCCAAAACAAAAGCCAGCACAACCCTAAAAGACACGTGCCAACATCAGCGCTCTTGCGCTCCCAAGAATAAGAATTTTGTTACCGAGACTTCCCTTTCATGTAGATTGAATCCTTGAAACATTTACCTCATTGATAATAAGAGGTTGTCATATCATTTAAGCCATTCATACACAGCAGCAAGACTAAGGTTTTTTGAGTCACTTATATTATCTCCAAGCTTGATATTTCTTATGGTAAAATCTCAGTTAGTGAAATGGGGGGCTAAGATGTGTTTTTTTTTGTTTGGGGACCATTTCATAAGAATACCTTTAAAAAATTGTATGAATTTAAGGATGATTTTGAAAGAATTTCAAACTTTGAGGGCCACTTCGTACATTCGTCACTGGCTTAACGAGATTAATTCTACATTTGTCATAGAGCTTGTCACCCACACCAATTCTTCAGAAAGTAAAGAAATTACTGGCTGGCTGGCTGGTTTGATTTCTCTGTTTCAGTGACAAATAGAGAAAGCAAAGACAAGTGGTGGGTGTAAATATTGTTCCTAGAACTTTAGCTAGGAACAGCACCACGTACACTAGATGGCCTTGCCAGCTCAACTTGCAACCCAGGCGAGGTGGCTGATCGTTTTAAACATCACGACAATGCCTCCATGCAGAACAAACCAATCCTCCATGCCACAGAACTCTGCCAGTCACCACCTCTTTCACCCTATAAAGTGAGCTTCAAATATCAGCCCAACTCACCACTTCTCAGTTTTTTCTTCTTTCTTCTGCTGCCCTGTACACGTCCAGCATGACTAAACATGTTGTATTATTGCTTCTCTCTTTGCTTGCTTATGCAGCTGTAGCAAGCACTGAAATGCAGCGGAGCGAAGCGCAACAATGCCAGCTCCGGAAGATCTCTACCAGCAAACCTTCTCATCGGATGAGGTCCCAAGGTGGTGTGACTGAGATTTGGGACCCGGAGGAGGACCAATTCCAGTGTGCTGGGTTCGCTCCCATGAGGGACACTATACAGACTAATTCCCTCTCTTTGCCCAAGTTCTTCCCTGTCCCTCGCTTGGTATACATTGCTCAAGGTAAGATAAACGATTTTATAAGATCAGGCTGACTGATAATATGGACCAATAATTAAGAGCTCATTTTTATGCTCTTTGAGAAAAGTTAGCTAACATGAGAAGTAAAATGGAACAGGTAGGGGAGTAATGGGAGTCAGCTATCCTGGATGCCCAGAGACGTTTCACAAAGATCAGCAATTTTCAAGAGGCCAAGGCCAGAAGGGAATGTCAGGAGACCAGCACCAGAAAGTTCACAGGATTCGCCGCGGAGATGTCATTGCCGTGCCAGCAGGAGCAGCCCATTGGTGCTACAATGATGGTAATGAGGAGCTCATCGCTATCTCTGTTCTTGATCTTAACAACCAGGCTAACCAGCTGGACCAAAACCTTAGAGTAATATTTCTCTCCATTTCCCTTCGAAGTTCCAGTAACTTTTAATATGTGGTGAGGGAGCTAATTGTTGGTAATTGTTCATGTTACAAAGGGATTTATGCTGGGGGGCGGCCAATCCAGGCATGGACAGGAAAGAGCTTCTCGGAGATATGCAGGTCAATCTGAGAGGAGCCATGAAGAGACCTTCCAGAACATTTTCCGTGGATTTGACGAAGAGTTGATGGCTGAGGCCTTCAACGTTCCAAGAGAGACTGTAAGGAGAATGCGACAAGATAGTAACAGAGGACTCATTGTCAAGTGCCGAGAAGATATGAGAATCATGTCACCCGATCAAGAGGAAGAGGAACAAAGCGAATCTTCACCTCGGAACGGCTTGGAAGAAACTTTCTGCAACATGAAAATCAAACAGAACATTGAACTCCAAAGAGAAGCCGATGTTTACACTAAACAGGGAGGAAGAATCTACATTGCCAACCAGCAAAAGCTTCCTATCCTCCAATTCCTTGACATGAGCGCTGAGAGAGGCCATCTTATGCCAGTAAGTAACATTTAACCCAATTTCAACCCTTGATTTACCGTGCATTTTTTTAATCCAACTTCATAGAATCATTCCTCTCGCAGAATGCATTGTACACGCCACACTGGTCCATGACAGACAACAGAGTCGTCTACGCTCTCCGCGGTGAGTTGAACGCACAGGTTGTGGATGAAAGAGGAAACACCATAATGAACGAGAGAGTAAGGCAAGGTGACATGTTTGTGATCCCTCAATTCTATGCTACATTGATGAGGGCAGGAAACAATGGTTTTGAATGGGTGTCATTCAAATCAAGCAGCCAGCCAATGAAGAGTCCCGTGGCTGGTTCCATTTCCGTGATGAGGGCCATGCCCGTTGATGTCATCTCCAACGCTTACCAGATTTCCCCAAGAGAAGCTGAACAATTGAAAATGAACAGAGATCCAGAGTCCATGCTGCTGTCCCCTACCAGGACCTCATCTTGAACAGAATTTTTGTTCTGCTAGCTACTTCCTGTACTCCTAGGGCCACGACTACTAAGAAATCCCTTCTTGTTTCCTTAGAGAAGGATCCATCAACCAAGAAGCTTCTGTATATTTTGTGGGCGAGTGTAAAAATGCATGTAAGCCTTCTTTTATGATCAATAAAAGGTGGCCTTCTTTTATGACAGCCTTCCAGTTCTACCTGGACCATGGCTCATATAATCTTTTTTCCCCTAACATTGCCCAGGCTAACGAAGAACAAATAGCCACTCAAAATATCGCATATCCTGAAATGACAGAATGGACCCCGCAGTACTATTCTAAAAACGACGGCCAAGAGAACTTTCTGGTGCAAATTACAGCAGCCATTTCCCAGACAATGAATTTTGTGATTTTTTTATTTGATCAAATGAAAAATGTATGCTAGCTAAGCTTTCCCAGGCCACGTGAAAACCCTGGGAAGTTCGGACCCAAAAAACAAAATTGGAAAATAAAAGAAATTCAGTAAATTTCAATTGTACAACATCCATCAGTAACTTGAAAATATGAAAACTAGATGAGGGATTGGACACCAAGCTGTTGCATTTCCATTAGCTTCCATATTGGGTAGATTGCACCCCCACCAAGTTCTTCTGGATCTACTTGTCGCATAGCCCATGCATAGTATACAGTATGGATTGTATCCTACGACAGCCACCAAAAAATTTATTCGAACTCTCGCAAGCAAGAGCAAGCAGAAAGAAGAGTGTTGATTTTTAGGAAAAACGTTTTGAGAAAGAAGATTCATATTTACCTGACCCCCTTCTGTTATTGCACCATTTTGATCACGTATACAATGGACTTGCTGTGTCTGGAACTGCATTTATTCCAAGAAACATGGCCATCAATAGGCAGAAAATCATTTAATGATTGCAATAAAGTTACCCAAAAAGGGATGCATACCGCCACAATGATTAGCGGAGAGGTTCCCATCATTTTGATCTCCCTTACTTCCACATCAGATATATGTAAAATCTGCACCAATCATAAGGATTTTTTTATCAACTTATCAAACTGGAATATACCATGCATTCCATTTAAAAACAATATACAAATAACTGCAGTCTGCAACCAATACCTAAAAGTCATGACAACTATGAGTTCTTTCCCAACTATGAGAAACATATGCAGCCTCTTAAATAACTATCTATTTCCTAGTCTTAAATTGCTTGATAAACCCACCAAACGATTATAAATGTAGCAAAATCCCTCAAAATTAGATGTGCACACACTTGTCAACATACCGTCATTGTTTATTTCATTCTTTGTACTCATCATTTAGTAATTCTAAAAACAGTTATATACTGAATAGGCAATACAATAACATTAACTATTATGTCTGATGAATCACTTGACCACATGCTCTATCACTAAAGCAATTTGAAGGTCAACAAGAAATGCAAATGGATTACTTCATTCATGACATGTATGCTTTGCCTGGACACCACCCCCTACCCAGGCACATGTTTATGATGCTAATGATGAGATAGAACTCAGCACCCATCACATCAACAAGTAACTACAGTATGCATCCTGATATATGTTATTGTCGATTTTGATTATGACAACAAGTTCTTTCTGACTTTTAGAAACATATTTAGCATTAAAGGCCTGGCTATTTTCTAGTCTCAAATTACTCAAGAAACTCACCAAATTATTGTATATGTCACAAAATCCATCAAATATAAGATATGCATACACTGGGCAAGAGTCTCAACATACCCTGTCATTGTCTCTTCATTTTTTGAACTTGGCATATAGTAATTCTAAGAACAGTTATATATATAGCACAGCAACATGGTCTAACTTGAAGTGGAAATGTGATAGATAGCTATTACATCTGATTACTCATTTAAGAGAATTAAGTTAATAATTATGCTTGGCAAAAGCATCTACATAGTCCTCTAAAAATACAATAATTGAAATGAAAAACATTTGCCTTTACCGTGGATAAAAAAAAATATTAAGAAGGAATGTGCAAACCCACCGGAAGAAAAGGACATTCTTCCGCAGGAAAAACTAAGCTCAGCAAAATGGCACTCCAATCAGCTAAATGCAGCAAAATCCATGCCATTAAAAGCCTTGAACATTGCAAAATAAAGAAAGTGTTTTAAAGTGGAAATTGTTACCTTGTTATCAAAGAATATACCATGGGCCTCAAAAGCCTTATGTTCTGCTTCACACCGATTAATCACTTCAGAGGTGCAGTATTTCTTCAAAGTTTCTATATCCCCCTGTACATAGAGAGCATTGGTTAGTTGCTGATGAGACAGAATTTCAATTACTCATATGGGCAAAAGGTGGGAGAGTCATGATAAATGAACTTTGTGCTCACCTTCATATAAGCATTAAGGACAGGTCTAATAGCTTCCTGAACTTCTGCCACAAAATCCATCAAAGAAAATGATCTGGTAAAAACACATCCAAGGAACAAAAAAGTTCATAAATTTAAGATGTTGGAATACAGAACATTAGTTTGTGAAAAAACAAAATGAAGCTCATTTGATCATACGGATCTCGACGACGTATTTCCTTGATTGATGCTGCTGCGTCACTTTCTTGAAAGATGGAATCACTGACACTGTCAAGAAAGGAAAATGTTTTATGAACTCTTTAAGGTATTCGTCCTCTCTAGCAAGAGCACACAGGAGGGAGGGAGGGCCATACTCCTGGATTTTGTGAACAATGGGACTATCACTCGTCTCCCATCTATCCCGCATGTCCTCTGCAATCTAGGAATTTCAACCAAAAGGGATTTTACAAAAACGATTTGAGAGGGGCACGGTGAACTAACACCTCAAGAACTGATATGAAATTATGGAAGATCAGACCTCATGACCCTTTGTCACAACAGGTTCACTGAGACCAGCAAAATGCTTGAATAAAGGATGACCTTGCATCTGGGCTTAAAAGATCAGGAAACATTATCATCGCAGCGAAGAAGCATGACAATATAAAATAAGTAGCTTTATTTGTAATGAAAATTCATGCAGCATTAATAAAATTACTTTTTCTCTTATTGACTCCCATTTTTTACTCCATCGAGACTGTTTTGAGGGTAGAACAGCAATGTCAGTTTTTGTACTTATTTCACCGCTGAAGGAAGGAGGAGGGGTATATTCCAGGTGCTTTCTCGTATTGGTATTACCATATAACTCATCCTTCACAACATCATATCCTTTCTTCATCATTTCACTGACCCTTGCTCCTTTCAATTTCTGGAAGGCTAAAGACACTTTTGAGGAAGGAATGCTTGATTTAAACTTTCCAAACAATGTTTCTGTTGTATCACTGGTTCCAGTCTGCTTGTCTGCTTCTTCACCAGGAAAGGCCTTTCTACATTCTTCAGCACCAACACCATCTTTAGTCGATGTGCCAGCAGACTCAGATGACTCTTCTTTCCCAATCCCAAAAGTTTCTTTGACCTAATCACCCAAGATGTAAAAAATAATTACTTCACGGCCATCACTCCAAAGAATAGGCTGGTGATTAACAGGTAAGCATACCTCCTCTGTGGCAGCTGAAACTTTTTCTTTAACATTGGCAGAAACCTAAAAACAACAAGCAATTGCTAATAGTAAATTATATCCAACTAACACGTGTTATTATTAAAACTCAATAATCCTAGATTCTCCAATTCAGAGACTTCGAAATCAACCCCACTGTCCGCTATCTGATTAATAGGTCAGTTTCAAAACTCTCTGAACAGAAAGCAAAAATGACTTTGAAACTCTCTGAATGGAAAGAAAAAATTGATCTTGCAAAATATGAACAATCTACTCACAAAAATGGAATGTTCCAAGCAAAAGATACTTCTACGGTCAACAACATCTGAAGATCAACGATATGAATCACACACCTTTTTCGCAGTAGCTTCAGCTTCAGTCCAAACGCAATCCACATGCTTGTACAGCTTCTCAGTTGTCTGCTTCGTTCTGCATTCGCCATTTCATCATCTCAGGCTCTCCCTTGACATACAACGGTATGTCTCAGCCTATTAACTACTAATTAAAGCTAACAAATTACATAAACCATGAACCTGCTGTTTATTCTCAAGACACACCTTACCTTACTTTGAGCTCTTCTTTCACCCCTTTCAGTTCCTCAGCTTTTTCCTTCAGTTCCTTCACAGACTGTTTAAATTCTAGATTTCTGCATCCAATATCAACGAAAAATGTATAAATAAATTATTACAACTCCATAACTAACAAAAAAAGGGACCATAAATACCTTTGAGCTTCTCCTTTAACTTTCTTGGAAAACTCATTGAAGACGCTAAATCGACGGTAGCCGGAATACGGGCATCCGTAACTTGATACCACCTGTAATCTGCTGCTTGGAACCTACAACGCCAAAAACAAAACATACAGTCACTACCCCAATACAGAAAGACAAAGACAAGGGGGGGAGGGGGGGGGAGGTTTCTTTGGAAAATAACCTGTTTGGTTATCAATTGAAGACACAGGGGCTGTCTTGAGAGTACCAAGTCTCGAACAAGTTTCCTGCTCGCCATTTAAAACAGAACAATTTCTTTGGTTTAATTCTTTCCAGAGGGGGGGTTGTCGATGTTTCGTGAGAAACAAACCAGCAACGGTAGCGGTATTATTTTGTTGCCCTAACGTGTGTTTGTATTTTAGTTGCTGCCTATAGAGAAGAAGGGAGGGGTTTGTTCGGGTGACGAGAGATTTGTGCGGAACTCAGGATGTCAGAATAACTTTGAGCTCGTCTGGGTTAGCATGTGAGCCTTGACCAAACAGTAACCTAGGACCGAATTTCTGGTCTGGGCTGGGCCGGCATGGGATGGGCTGGGTTAAGAGAAATGGTTCGCTTCAAATTTCACTTCAAGAATAAGATTGGAAACACAAATAGATTAGTGAAGAGATTCACAACAGGATCAAACAAGAGTTCAACACAATTCAATCCTAGTCGCACAACACACCAGTCGACAAAATCCAAGCTAAAATTTCAAGTTCTTTACATCTGGGCAACATTGCAACACAACAATAACAGAGAAACACACAGAAGGATTGGTCACAAAAACAAGTAAGAATATATACTAGTTTATAATTAATTACAAGCTTCGTTGGTAACAGAGAACTGCTTGGCTTGAGCGGCTGCAGCCTCCTTGGAGACCAATGCCTGTATCAGCAGAGTCTTCACTTCCCAAGCAGAGTATGGAAACCCCTCTCTAGCATATGAGTTCAGAAGGGCTGCACTCGCCTGCTTCAACAACCCAGCAAATGCGTTCTCATCGTCATTCCTAGTCGTTGATTCCAGCAAGGTCACATCCGACCCGTACCGCTCAAATACTCCTGATCCAAATACCTTTGATACCGTTGCTCTCTGCGGGACCATCCTTGGCCATGACTCTCTCCTGCTGCTCCAGAACCTGAGACAGATACGCGTCCGCTCATGTCACTCAATCCACAAACTTTATACATTACGATACAACACCATAGGTACGTATGTAACGTACATGTACGTGGTAGGCGTTCTACATGCTTCTTAAGACTGAAACTGAAGGAGAGAAGATGGGGGAACAGAGGGCTTACTGGGGAGTGCATCTTCCTCTGGTTCTTGTGTAGATAAAACCAGGTCTTGTGGCTGCCGCTTTTGAAGCTGCAAAGTGAGCAACAAAGATGATGAGAAGGAGTCGACTCAGTAGAAAAGGCATACCCATCGTCGTGCTTTAACTTTGTTACGGCTGTGCTTAAGCTTCCATTGTTCCTCTGATGTCGCTGTTTGGGATCTGAGTTTCTTCTAGCTCTATCTTTGGACACGATTTCAAATTTGAGACTACTGAGTGTCTCTGTCCTTTTGGCACGTGTAGCTATGATTTTAGACCGGACTCCGTTTTTCCAAAAATATTCTATAATATAATGAAAAGAAAAGATTAAACAGAACATAACT
>NW_011499847.1:6048912-6055380 GCF_000495115.2 Populus euphratica | reverse complement strand
AATTAAGCACAAAGTAATGTGGACTTGTGTAAGTTTCAAGTTTAAAAGGTTTTCATTTAAGGGGATGTGTTAGAAAATAATATAAATTATATCTTAAAACTTCACCTAATAACTTAAGTTTTTAGGTGAGATGATTATTTGATAAATTTATTATAAAAAAAATTTAATATATTTAATTTCACAAAATAATACTAATGACACAGCCACGATGGGGACTTAATATTTCGCGACATCATTTTGGAGTTGTATCCAGAAGGACTCAGGACTTGCTTACTTGTCAACTCCATATGGCGACCAACTAATTCCTAAAACATAAAAATATTGATTCTCGAGACAGAAGGAATTGCATTTATTCAACAAATGTCCACTCGATCTCAAGCTATACAATTGGACACCTATTATCCAAATTCGATCCCTAGACCCGTCGTTCCTGAAGTTTAAATTTGATATCTACCTGTTGAAATTCCAGCTCTTGAAAAGCTGGGGCATATCCTTAGGAGAATAAAACAAAGTGGGCAGAGAGATTTCCCATCGTAGACAATTGCGATTGCGATGGCGATTGTGTTCAAGCCTCTTTCTGTTCTCCCTCTTTTTTTTCTTTCCAGTTACGCCCAGTTTTGGTTGAGGCCTGATGCCCACGTATTATTCAACAGGAAAAAGATCTTAGGCCCTCTTGAATTGTTTAATGACCCTTTTGGAGCTGCTCTAGATTATAAGAGGAAAAAGATCACAGATGATTTCGGGACTGCCCCACCATCAGATTCCGAAAAAACTTCTCTTCTTCCTAATTATGTGGGTCTACCTAATGAACCTAAAGGGAGACCGGAGTTAGTTGCTGTGAATTCTGGTGGATCTGCCATGCATGCAATCTTGTAAATTTTGAAATTGAAGATTGTGATGAACAGAGATATTTATATCTGGTGAATTTCTTGGCTTCACGTCTCTTCAGTTCTCGAGGATACGAGATTGTAGAAAAAGCTGGCGTCCATTTCAAGCGTACAACACTGCACAGCTTTGGTGGAATTGGATATAATTTATTGCCATGAGTTGATCTCAATTCATGGTGATTTCCGAGAATTGAAATATTCTTTGAAGAAATTGATAGTTTGAAATTTGAGATTAAGAGCTCTTCCAAGCGGGGTACAACGTTGCGAATCTCTAGAGAAATTGGATTGCAGAGAGCTTATCCATATTAATGATCTACAAGAATTGCGTTCTCTTGTTGAATCAAACATCACACAAGCCTAATTTGTTGATGACTCCGCCGTTGCAGATCAATGACGAAATAAAAATACTTCACACCTTAACTCATTACAAGCTAGGAGTTGATTTTTGGTTCCGTTTTACCTTTCCAACTGCCATTATTTGTTTAATAAACCTTATATTTATAGTCTTTGATTGTTTAACTACAGTTCAATCATCAGTATCCAGAGCAGAAACAGAGAGCAAAACATCCATAAATGGAGGAAAATATCTTATGCCCCTGGTGGCGCAATCAATCCTTATAAAATGTCATTCTGAAGTGAATATTTCATGTTTATGTCAGAATTTCTACAATCTCATATTGTTGTCTTTGAAGCCCTTCTAGCAAGAATCATCCAACAAAGCACGCGATAGAAAACAAAGAAACCAAACATGATTCCCACATTTATCCACCTAGTATCCTTGTCAAGTCCTCTACTCTTCAAGACATCATTTCCTGTAAGCACACACTTGGAATGATCCTGACCCTGCCAAGAGAAACACTCATTTCTCACACTCCAATACTCATTTGTAAGCAGCGAATCCAATGGATACCTGTAGAGGGAAACATAGTACATGAACAGCCAATATTTGGGGATGTTCTCTTTCGGAATGAAGTATCCAGAGAAGAGAAAGAACGCTCCAAGCACTGTGCAGATGAGAGAATTTCCTGAAATGAAGTCAGGGGAGACTGCACTT
This sequence comes from Populus euphratica, assembly GCF_000495115.2. Taxonomy (NCBI): domain Eukaryota; kingdom Viridiplantae; phylum Streptophyta; class Magnoliopsida; order Malpighiales; family Salicaceae; genus Populus; species Populus euphratica. The sequence goes on along the minus strand of NW_011499847.1, from coordinate 6,053,439 downwards.
AGGAAAAGCACTAGAGAACTAGCCATCAGGACAATAAGCCAGACCACAAATACGAAGAATGCAAAGGCAGCGATGGAAGGATTAAGTCCCACAATCCAGTACACAGGGATGGAGAAAAGGAGAGCCACAGCAAACAAGAAAGGCAGAAAGACAATGGTGTTGGCAATCATGTAGGAGGAGATATTATAGGCTCCTCTTGAAGATTCCTTCATCAGAACACGCCGCTCCTGAAGGTATATTGGAAGAGCTTCCACTGTTGAAGAAAGGAGAAAACTAAGACTGAAAGCAAATAGGCCTAATCGTTCAGCAACCCCTCCTTCATCCTTCCTCACCTTGATATATACACTGGCTAACCCAAAGCCTCCAACAATGGCTTGCATTGTTCTTGCCAAGAATAGCTGCTTTGTTCTATAAATGACCTTCCAAAATCTTGAGCAGAGAAATATAATTTCAGACAAATTGAAGAAGGAACAAAAGCCTGAGTATTTGGTATCAGAACCTTGTTGGATTTGGACAATTTCTTCCTGGGGCCAAATTGAGTAGGAATATGGTTCATTTTCTAGAGCAGGCATGTACATTTTGGATTTTGCATCTTCTAATGTATTGATAATTTCCATTGCAAACTCCAGAGCATTCAACTGCAATGGAATTTGGAATCCCAACTTGGTTATGGTTTCCTCGAGTGATTCCAGGCTGCCATTATGCACAACCGAACCACGAGACAGGATTAAGAAATTGGGAATGTACTGAAGAATTCGATAGCTTGGTTGATGGATAGATAACACCACTGTCCTTTGCTTTGCTTTTGCCATTGATGAAAGCAGCTCGATCACTTGAAGTGCTGAAGTGCTGTCTAGGCCTGAAGTTGGTTCATCAAGGAGTAGAATTGGTGGATCATGAATCATGTCAACCCCAATTGACACCCTCTTTCTTTCTCCACCAGATATCCCTCTATTCTCTTCATCACCAACAAAACTATTTGCAACATGGAAAAGGCCAAGCTCACGCATCAAGCTCTCCACCCTCTCTTCTCTCTCTTTTGAACTCTTTTCTTTGAGCCTGAACTTGGCACTGAACATAAGTGTTTCCTTCACGGTCAGTAAAGGAAGCAAATTATCCTCCTGTGTGACAAATCCACATATCTTCCTCAACTGAGCTGTACTAGCCATGCAGCGACCATTTATTAACACGCTCTTTGGATCAAAATCCTCATCTTTGACTCTGCCTGATATGATCCGAAGAAGACTTGATTTTCCGGTGCCACTTGGACCAACAACGGCTAGAATTTCAGAGCCTCTCGCATCAAAAGAAACTGATTTAAGTATGTTGATGGGCTTAGGCTTTTGCATCAAGTGAGAAAATGAAGTGCATACTGACCTGTTAGGACAGATGGTATAGGAAAGATTTCTTACAGAAAGTTCAAAATATATTCGTGAATGTTGATGAGGTTGTGGCGGTGGTGAGGGAATGAAAGAAGAGGAGGGGCTGGTGGAGTATTCCTCTGGGGAATTAGAAGTTGAGAAGAATATCACTGAGTCTTCCTCAACACTTGGTTGCTGGAAACAAGATGCCATTTTCTGAGCTTAATTTTCTGCAGGAGGTGCATGCATGTGAAGTAGAAAGGAGGCATCTTTGAAGTGCGAATGTTAGCCAGGTTGAGATATGGGGGTTGGACCAACCAAGATAATTGTGAAAGAAGGTTTCTTTAATGTCGGCGAGTGTTGTAGAAGTTGGCAGTGTTTGGTGATCTGAGAAAGTTGACTAATATAGGAACATTGCTTGTGGCAACTTCATTTTAATCTAGACATTTCGTAGATACCTTTTGTCCATGGAACGAACCTATCAAGACTAACGCCATTGATGAAAACAAGATTCTAGGAGTGTCAATTAAAGGCCATGGATGCCGCCCATGACCCTTGACGGGATTAACTCTGTTCAGGTTGATTGCTCGAGACTTCTCCAGTGATCTATATTGCGCGTGAAAAGTAAAAGGTAAAAACAAGAAGAAAATGGAATGGAAAGAATATCTAAACATGGCAAAATCTGGGTGAGGTTGATCCACCAGACCACCAACTCATTTGTTCATCGATACTTTCATGATTGACTTGTTCAAGCTGCTGCTACATGAAGCTAGCTAGCTTTAAGATATTCATCTCCTACTATTGGTTAATGTCAGAAGGCATTTAATAGATTACGACTAAGTTCTGTTTCTTGCCCAGATCTAACAAATAAAGGAGATATTCCATGAGTATTTTTTTCTACTAGATAGGTTGCAGATACTTGATTCAAAAGTTAGCTCAACGTGCATTAATCTAACGCATGCTGTTTTGTTCACATCCAAATTATAAAAAAGTATATTGTTTTGCGTCATGCTAATTATCCACCAACTCAAAGTATGGATTTTTTATTTTTTTTTACACTTTTGAAATCCTAGTTCGGTCGCACACGTACATGTATGTATACTGTAGGGAGGGTGTAATATCAGTCTCTTTAACTCATCTTTTGGTAGACAGGAAGATTCGAATGGTTTTCGTATTCTCATTTCATGAAACCTCCGACCTATTTCAGTTAGTTGTTAACTTGGAACCTTAAAATCGGAATTCCAAGCTAAAATCACCGAGCCGAGATATATGTCTCTATGAGGACGCTAGCTGGTGCGATCCTATCTCGTGAAATTAAGTCATGATTTCCGTATACTTTATGTGTATTAAAAAATAGTATAAATTTATTTTTGTGGTTTTTTTGGATTTTTTTAGTTTGTTTAAGTCAAATATATTTAAAGAATTGTAAACTTCAAGATAAGATTACTTGAAAAAAAATATTTAATAATAAAATTTTGAATTAACATTTATACGCTGTCATGACTCTTTGTAAGAATTTTATAATATGTATTTTTATTGTCTTTCTTTTGATTTTTCTATTTGTGATAGTATATAACACAACCGAAAGATAATAATAACTTAGGTTTGTAGAATATTGAAATAATTCTTTGATGAGGTTTTAAAATTTTTAGGTTTATATGATTTTTTTAATAATAACTATCTTTATTTTTCCTTTTTTTTTCTAAGATTCCTTTTGAATTTTTTCCAGTCTTGTGCATTTTCAAATTATTGCCCAAATTTCATTTTATTGCTCATCTTCCAAAACCATGACCACATAAAAGCCAAGAATTTCTTAATAAGAAATAATGCTACACGAAACGGGGACTGTTATAAACTTTTCTACCAAGATAAAAAAAAAAAAAATCCCTTTTCTATGAAGGGAAACTTTTCATTTTCACAAGTAAACTTACATGCAAATCCTGCCACAAAATCTCACAGGCTAGCTGGTATACAAAATTCATCGACCAGAAAAAAGAATATCATAAACAGCTAGTTTATTTTTTTTTTATTTTTTTATTTTTTTTCAGTAATCTTAAACTACTTGTAGAGATGGATTGTGCCAAGTGAGTTTGGCAACTAAACTAATTTCCTGGCACTGACTTATGATGGGGGCTGAATAAAAAAATTAATTTAATTTTTTTAAGTCTTAATAAATTATTTAATTTTGTTATTAAATTTGATCTAGCAAGCTAGTTTTAAAAATTTATAACTTGGTTTTGTGTTTAACTTAGATTCAAAACTAAATCATATAAGAGTAATTATCTTGATGTTATTTAGCTGATTTGATAAGTTTAAAAACAATATATTAACTTAATAAGTTCAAAAATAATATAAATAACTGGTAAAAAATATGGTTTGAATATAAAAAAAATTCAAAATGATATTTTTTAATATTAAAACGGTAAGAAATTAGATCAACCTGAATTTTACAACTTAACCTATTAACTTTGTGATCTAGATCATCGACTTTATAGTGTTAATAGTTTTATTTTGAAAAATTATCTTTTATTTAATGATATGTTAACAAAAATAAATACTTACAAAATTAAATATCAATAAAATATTATGATGTTTGTTTAAAACTCTAGTAACCTAAATCTTCGGTGAAAGCATGATTTGAATTTTAAAAAAAATTCAAGATAATATTTTTTTAATATTGGGATAAAAATATATTTAATCAACTTAAGTTTAAAGTTTAAATTGCAAACCTTAACACTCGAATTATGAATTTCATTACATTTAAAAACTTTATTTTTTAAAATAATTTTTTTATTAAATGATACGATAATAAAAATAAATATATGTAAAAATCGAGTTTTGACAAAATACAAAGATATTTATTTATAGTTATGATAACTTTATAGAAAACAAACTAAAATAAATTATAATAATTAATTTAAAATTAATAAAATATTAAAGAGAAAAAAAAATTGGGAAATATAATTTTTTTTAAAGAAAAAAAATGGAAAAGGAATTACCAAGGGTGAAGCATATCTGTAAGTTCTTTTAGCAGGTAGTCCGTAGTGATCAACTATATCCTTGTTCATTCACGTTTTCTTTTAAGAGTAGTATCTCACATTGTTTGTCCACTTTCTAGATGAAATACATGAAAAAACTTGATTCTCCAATCTCGTCTATTATTTAC
>NW_011499847.1:5992244-6045831 GCF_000495115.2 Populus euphratica | reverse complement strand
TGGTTTTTTTTCTTTTAAGTGAGAGTACGGTGATTATTTTGGGCTATATAGAAAAGATTAATTAACAATGATTAATATTTTTAAATTCTTAGACCAACGAGCCTAATAGCATGATATATTCTCTTGTTGTATGTGCATTAAATACAATATATTTTTGTAAGAGAAAGCTAAATTAAAAATTTATGGAGAGTTTTCTTTGTTATTTGTATCTTTAGAAGGGCTAATTGTATCATTAAAAGAATTCAAAACATAAAAATTGATTTAACCATTGAAATTGAATTCAATCATAAGGGTTCCAAGCAACCTAAAAAGTGAACTTCAAATAGTAATTAATAGGATATTACTAGTTACTTCATGTGAATCATTAATGTTTTTTAAAAAAATCCTAAACAAACTAGGAAAAAAATTATTAGGCATAATATTTAATTTCCTAAGCTAATTAGGAAAAATAAAATTAATTAAGAAAACAAATATTTTTTTTCTAAAAATCCTTATGAAGCGGTCTCTTTTAGTTTGAAAGAACTCATTATTGAGCTCAATTTATTCTTGTCTCGATTTCATAAATATCCAATTAAAAGTTTCCAACCCTTTACGCGCTCAACGTTTTTGTTAGAAACATCATATCTGTCACGCTAAGTCTCTCTAACAACGGGATCAATCTTAATGTTAGGAGGAGATTTGAAAATTTACCACACAATTTTTATATAAAGTACAATAACATCAATTCTGACCTCATCATTTTCAAAATCTTCCTTAAACATATGTGAGGTATCTCTTTCGCAACTTGTTTCATAAAAAAATTATCTCTAGAACCACATCTAATTTTATTTCATTCCCACAAACATCACAAATCAAGAATTTTGGATCCAAATCTTCTCCTTTAACATCATCTTTACAATCCTCATTAAGTTTTGGTGGTTGATTCAAATCCACAAAGAAAATAGAATTACCAAAACTTTTAGTTTTAATATCATATTCATCTTGATTAAAAAGTTGTTTCCTTTGTTTATGCCTCTGAAACATGTTTTCAAAATTAACCATGGATCCTTGATCATTCTTTTTATGATCCTTCAAAGTCATAACTTCCACTAACTGATAGGTTAATTCTGCAATTCATCTCTGCATATTTTTTATCACTAGCTCCTAAACATTTATTTTTAATTCTACAATAAGTATCTATATGTCTTCTATCATTAATTTCTAAATATATTTTTATTGAGGATAAACTTTTTTATCCTCTTCTGCAAGAACATGTCATATTTGAGTATCTTTTCTAGCCATAGTTACTCTAGCACACAATAAATAAATAACTATAAGGATTGCTAGGTTTCGATATCAATTGACTCGAACAGAAACAACACACTAGGAGATAGCAAGCTAGAAAGACAAAATTGAAGCCGAATAGGGTTGTCACACGAAATCTTAATTTATAATTTTATTACTAAATATTTTATTTTTACAATTCCTTAAAAAAAATCCAAAACTAACCTATATAACTAGGAAACTTGAAAATAAAAGAAAAACAATAAAAGTCTTGAACCAATTAAAAAAATAAATTTAGTAAGTATAATATTTCATTTTCTAAACTAAATTAAAAAAAATAAAAATAACTACCAAAACATATACCTTTTCCTAAAAATCTTCACGTGTTAATTAATTAACATTAATTAATTAAGGACTTTATTAGAATCACTTAATAGAAAACATTAGTCTCTTTACAAAATGATGTTGTTTCTTATATATATATATAAACACAAGTGAGATGAAAATATAGAATAAAGCCTTAAAAATATATGGAATTTCTTAATTGGGAATTTCTAAAAGTCTTTCAATAAATTAAATTGATATAAAAAATAACTTGATTATAACATTAGAACTTAAATATAATTGTATGATATTTTTCAGGTTTGGCCTATACTATATTATTGCTTCCTCTAAAATTTTGTGAGGATGAGAATGAAAATAAAAATAAAAATATAAACAATATTTACAACCCAAGATTTTTAATTAATTGTATTGGTAATAACACTTGTATAATATCAATAATAATATCAGTATTTTTATTTAAATATTTATGTTTTCAACATGATCTGACAATAAATATAGTACAATAAATGCATTTAGATTGTTCTTAATAAATGCCCTAAATACACTCGTTAGCTTTTATCGAAATCAAACCACTGAATTCATATTAAATATACATGATTTAGTATATCATAAAAATGGCAACAATTTAACTTTTTTTCTTAATTATTATTTCACTTACCAAACCTATATAAATTATTATTGAATTCAAATCTAATTGTGAGATTTCGAACATATTTATATGAGATCATAAGAGAATCTAAATCTGTGATTTAGATGCGGTGAGAGAAATAGACTAATAAAGAGTTAAACTTCTGTCATATCTGTTTCGCACTAAACAATCTCCATTTCATTTGAATTTAATTATTTAGATTTAATAGAAATGACAAAACATGAAAGAAGAGACATGATTAAACCTTAATTCATAAATAATGGAATTCAAAACTGACTACTTGTGAGATTAAACATGAACCGGACATGTTCTTGTAAGAGTACAAGAAAATCCGAATTCGTGTTTTTTTTTGTTGTATTTTGGAATTATTTTTTTTGTGAGTTGTAACTACACCATCTTACAATTACAATTCAAGAGGTAATCAATGAAATTAGGAAAATAAATACTATGGCATAATAAATAAATTCATTTCGTAGACAGAAATAATTAATTACCTTTAATCTTATCTGGGTTTAACTTCCTTGAGAACATCATCTGACCGAAACATTAAAAAGAAAAAAAGCTCACGCTCACCACCACGAAAAAAGAAGAAGAAAAAAGGTCTATATATACCTCAAGACTCAAACTCCATGATTCATCCGTGGCCTTCAAATCAATCCCTCCCCCTCTCCCTCTCTCGCTCTCTCTCTCTGTCTCTCTCTCCCCCCCTCAAACAAACATCAAAGAGCAGCAAAGACTCATGTCTCGCCATAGACGCCAAGCATCTCAAGTCCTCCCACCAGGGATACTCACCGGCAATGAGCCCTTAGCAGACTTCGGACAGGCAACTGCAGGTGGTGATAGCACCACTCATGTTTCATCTGGAGCCACAACTGTTGCTGTCAACAATGAAACATCCAAAAGTAATCCTCCCATCGATCAACACAATCAAGATCAAGCCTCTCATTTCCCACCCAATGCAAAGAAGCCTCTGTCCACTGGCAAACCTGCTTGATCCCTCTATGTGTCATCTGTACTGCTTTTCTTAGTGCTGTTTCCTCTTGTACTTCTCTCCCCTCCTCCTTGGTGTTTCTTGTTTGAGGCAAAAGCTAGCCTGCCAGTTGCTGCTGCTTACCGCTTTACTCATTTCAATAAAACTTGCTTCATCTATTCGCTTTGTTCGGTTCAACAAGCTTTGCTTTGTTAAGATCTTATTACACACACACCCGCATATGCATTTTGTATATAAATATATATACGCCCGCTCCTCGGAACTTCCACCGTGTCTCGGGCATAGATCGGATGTTCTGATGTGCGACCGAATCCAGTGATTCCAGTCATGATCAACGATCCAAAATGTTGGGAATCTGGGGTTACAGGAACCCAAGCTAGGAAGGAGTATACAATGGAATCTCATTCAATTACTTAGGATCTGTATTTTAGTTTAGAAAAGTACACCATCTCTGCCCAAAATTTATTTAATTTGACAAATCATCAGCAGCAAGCAATGCATCACATGAAATTAAGGTCAACCTTCAGTCAGGCTCAACACATCACATGATCTCGTTAGAAATGCAGGGGAAAAAAATCAGAGGGGTGCGAATTGAATTGAATGCTAGTGATTAGACTCGTGAGGTCATAAGCTGAGAAGCAGCTCTCTTCACCCACCATTTTTTATTGAAAATTAAATGCTTTATTTCTATTTCCTGAGAGAGACACGTTTTTTTTTTCGGATCTTTATGAATCCAATTCTCCTGTAGCACACGGAAGGCCCATTAGTCTGCCATCACTGTAGTTTGCTGCAGAACAAGTATAAAAGATTTCCAGCTAAAATCCTGTTGATTCAACAACAACAGTACACTACAAGTAATAGCGTTTTATCCAATCACATAGTCAATTTGGAAAATTTCACCAGTCAAATAACTTATCAACTTTCTCGTTATTTTTTCTATAAAATAGCATTTTTGAATTCCTTTTTCTTAATTTGACGATAACAAGTGTGCTCTGGTTAGTTAACATGAAATATATTTATAGATAATATTTAATATCATATTTCCATATCAGTATGATGTATTCTAAAATATATATTTTAATCAATAATTACACATATTAAGATTTAAACTCGCAAATTCATGGGATCATTGATTTGAGATTAAAGGCGTTGTACCAATACCATGAGAGGACAGGGTTAATGAGCACACAATTTTTTTTTTTTAAAAAAAACTCATTCATTCACGGACAGAATTTGTGTCCGTTTTTGGTTAGAATTCCTGCCGGTCTGGACTCCGCCTGAACGGACAAGATTTTATCCATTTTTGGATAGGATCACTCCAATCGGACTGGTCTCTTGCCTTTTCCTATCCCTGCTTTGGTAAAACACCTCTCTATATTTTTTTTTTTTAATTCCAAGAGGTCATGCAGCGAATTGCCTAGCTCCACACACATGAATTCTTTGTGCACGCACGTGAGCACCACGCCCTTGCCCACCTCCGGGCTCATAAATTCAAGCTCAATTAACAGAACTTAAAACACAATTTAATACTGTTTATTTTTACAATGTAAAAATAATTAAAAATGATTTTACTTCAAATGATTTTCTTAGTGTTTTACTATTGATTTAATTTGATGTAATAATATTAAAAATAATTTTTAAAAAATAAAAAAATAATATTTTAATTTTATTTTTAATAAAAAAATCATTTTAAAAAATAAACACTACCTCACACAATTATACAAATCATGAAAACATCATTCATGTCTTAAATTTTCACGACTTCACTAGTAACCATGTCCATGTCATGGCCGGTGAAAAGAAGTTGGATTCCATGAGCATGTCAAACTTGATTGTCAAGTCAGAACTGACATAAAAGAAAATCCCCAGCGAGTCCAGCGATTAGCTCACAATCCGAGTTATTTTCACAACATTGAAAAATATTTCACAAATAAACGCAGTAATTGCTATACATATGTAACATATGTGTAATTAAATATTTTGAGCATGTAACACCTGACGTATACTATGCATGTATCAACTATTAAGCTAATTTGAGAGTTATTTTTTTACTATACTTGATTAGAAAATATTTTTTATACTAAGCTAGTCTAGGAAAAAACTCTTCAAACTCCACAGTATATTATTTGAATATATTTTCCAATGGCCCTGTAAAAAAAATAAAAATTGAAAAGCAGTGTCCTGTGCTTGAATTAGTATTACTTACGTCATCATAAAAATAACTACTATTTGTTCGATTGTTTACAAATATTTTGTCTAAATATTTAATATCCATATTTACACGTAAGCCGTCGTTTATGAAGAAGAATTAAGCTATCCAAGCATCCATGAATTAGTTGCACGAACTCTTTCATAAATTCAAAGCTTTCGACATTATTTCTTTTATATAATCAACCAGATCAGGTCACATATATTATTCATGCTGTATTCCAAATTATTACAATTCGGAATGATGCTCGACCCTGCTTGTAAATGATTAAACAAAATATTTCAACATCTGTGGAACTTTTTACTAACACTTCATCTTTAGTTAACTTCGTATTCGAATCAAGAGGCATTGAATTAAAAAAAAAATACAGGAATTAATTAATTATATTCCTTGTAATATTATTTAAAAATTTAATCAATACTTATAAAAAAATAATATAAATCATATATTAGAACTTCTACTAATAGTTTAAATTATTGAATTGAGATAGTTATTTGATATAATATTAGAGTCTAAAAAACTAAATAGTCATGAGTTTGAATATCATAATCTCTATTTATTTAATAAAAATTAAGTAATAAAGTTCTAATTATTTTTTCATAAATTTACTTTCAATTTCGTAAATCCATATTGTGATATAATGTTTTTACAGAAAATCTCTTCCGGTTAATAAAGCTCTCAATAAAAAAACGAAGAATCTATGGAAGTGTATAATTAAAGACTGAATAGTAAGAAGCTCATCTCAGATTTTCAGACTTTGAACTTATATTCCTTAATAAAGCTTTCTCTCAATTCTTTCTCTATTATTATTATTATTATTATTATTATGAAGGGGATCTAAGTCCAGGAAGAGGATTGCATCGGGTCCATGAGGAATAGTAACTTCGACCGTATCATCATACAAAATAAGATTAATAATAATGACATCTCAATGGCAAAGTGTTAAGAGGCCTAGGCGGGAGGACGCGTCTATGAATGCAAGTTGTCTAGAATTTGGTAGCAATATACAGTGGCAGCCTTGCATTGACAGCAACGAATTCGGCAGGAAAGTGACAATCCTTTTTTCATACTATTATGATAGTTTTGCCTTGTAATTTGTTGAGATAATAATGAAGGTTGCAAATTTTACTGTACATGTCGTGCACTATTCTATCTTGTTGTTCATGTCAATTCTGCTTAATTACAATGAGTTAAAGTGTGGAAAAACCTTTTTGTATGAGCAAAAACACATCATTGTAGCTAAACACCAGCTAGAAAAAGGGTGAGAAAAGGCTTTGTGCAGTGAGACTAGAGTCCCTGTGACACGCATTATGGGCAAGTTTAGCTAACTAGCTAGTCCATACGACGATTGTTTTTGCGTAAAGTGTAGCACACATGAACCTCTTGCTGTTGAGATCAACTGTCGAAAATCTGTGAAGATAGGATCCAATGACTAGATGCACATCTGATTCTCATTTTAAAACTTCAGCAAGCACAGCTGAATTCTTTTTCTTTAATTCTTAACATCTTCTCCGTTTGAAAAGCTACCAAATTTAGAATTTATGGCAAGCACTTTCGAGCTGTTATATATATAATCCGTTTGAGATTTGGACAGAACATGCATCAAAATCAAGTACGCAAGAAGGAAACATTATCATGAACAAACTAAGACAACTCTCTCGTAGTGTGTTAAAAAGCATCTAATTTAACAAATTAAGAGCTCAAGCGTTCAAGGGGTGTAAATTCAATGTCTGAAAGAACAAGGATCTAAATCCAATCGGTCGAACCGTCGAAGTCCAGGAGGTATCGTAATTCGTAATTATGCTTAAAGTAATTAATGACTGCATAGTGCAGTACGATAGCAATCGATAAATTAGGAAGGAAATGCAGCAGAAGATTGCAATGAACCGTAGGATATGTACTGGGGACCAAAAGAGAACCAACGGACAAAGAACTCTATCTGTCAATCCCACACTTTCCGTATTCAATTTCGAAGTACAGACTTAAACCAGCCTTTGCATTGGAGAACGTTAGCCAAACAACGGCCCTCTAAGCCCTAACCTAAACTTTACTCTTGGACGTGGTTGAAGCAACAAGAACAAGACCCACTTTACATGCATACAGCTCACCACACTGGAACCAAGTTCCAATTCCCAACACATGAAAAAGCCTTTCATATTTGCACATTCAACCCCTTTTGAAAGCAAATCCAGGCACAAAAATAGCAATCCCGGCATGGTTGTTTAAATGTTAGACTAGATGGAAAGAAATACTCCCAATTGAGACCAGCTTTTTACCCTCCTTTCTAACAATTACATAGCTCGTGAAAATACTTGGCCAATAAGAGATTGACAAAGTGTACAAACCTCAGACTAGCTCACTGCATTACTGACCCCGCGTGCACCCACTTGGCCTAAACCCTCTCAGTCCTTGCAGTCACCTTGACCCATGTTTTCACCACGGTACTGAGTAACTTTCATCATTTTATCCGAGTACATAAAAAAAAAAGTTACCCCTCTCTCTCTCCCTCCCTCCCTCTCCATGGAGGACTAACAAGGTGGGGTGGGGGGGTGTTAAGTCGGGAAATGCAGTGATTGTCACGTCTGAAAGCAAAGTATGTACTGTGTATTTTGACTGGAATTTGGACTCACTATCTTCATGCTATGTTTCTGAACCAATGTCATAGCTTGTCATTCCTACAGTATGCTCGAGCTATGCAAATGAGAGCTATGCAAATGAGGGATGAAAGTTAAGTTTTTTTTTTATCTGTTTTTTTAGCTCTACTTTTAGCTCTTGTATTGGAGACTACCTTATAATACGAAGAAAATGGTTCATGGACTAGAGAAACACATAGCAGCTAAAAAACAAGCAAAGTCTCCTACAGATCACCATGGAAGACGAATGTACGAGTGCTTGGTACAGGTAGGATGGAATGTATCTAGCTAGCTAACAGCAGGAGATATTATATGATATCTGTTCGTTAATTATATCGTGTGAGATATCAAAAAAGTTCATGCCAAATACTATATAATATTGGCAAACAAATTACACGCACCTACTATAGAATAGTAGTTTTATTTAATATGCATACTACAAAAGGTACACGAACGAACCAAATATTGAGAATTTTTTATTTTTTATTTTTTAACTTAGACATTCTCAGATAAGAAGCCTCGAATAAGTACAATATTTTGTACCCATGCACTTTTAAGTACATTCATGTTAGGCTATGGTTCCATAATAACCAGTTGTAATGAAAACCAGTTGTCATGTGAAAACGAAGATGGATCAACTGGGTTGTTGACCATGACAAAAAAGAAAAGATGACTCGGTAAGGAAAGCTACCAGATATGATAGTAGAAATACAGTCTAGTTATCTAGCTAGGCTATAGCCTACAGAACTAGTTGACAGCTTTGGATAGAGTTTCGTGCTTCCATTAAGGCATATCTGCATGTGAGCTTTAATTGCTTGGGAGAAGGTGAAATTCGGACCTTTCCCATGGGGTTTAAGGACCCCTGGCATTGAATTCCCAAAGATCTGACGTTGGCATCAGGTCATTGGCTACAGAAAACAACATGGTAACAATAGCCTAAACCAGAGAGGGTTCTGCACTACCTGCCTGCATGCAAATGCCACCCCTCTTCTTCAGGATTACAAAGAAATTTACAAACATACTTGTGAACCAGATTAACTTTTAAAGAAATATAAAAGCATATATCCGCCATTGATGGAACAACAAAACTAAAACAAGGAAAAGAAAGGGTTCGTGTCCATATAGAAGCTTCATAAATATTAGAATTAAGAAGGTATAGTCTAAAATTAGCAACAAGCACCAGACAACAAAAATCCAAGAACTAGAACAAAAGCTAGACATCCAGAGAAAGACAAATCAATTTAGTTCAATTTCTAACAATAAAATTCTCGAACTAAATTTCACTTTCTTAAACACCACCAGACAATTTTGTAAAACTAATTACCACAAACTGCAAGTCATCTAACTCGATTTTGCACCTAAATCCTTGCCCAAGAAAGGTGAACATTTTATTTCTCCTAATAAGATGGGCGCGAGGGAGGACCCGGCCAGTGCATAATTTCAGTAGGAGACATCTGGCAATTGACTGGAGTTGGATTAGCCACACCATAAACAGCCATGGACATGCCAGTACTAACGCAAGACTCGCTTGCAGGACCGCCGCCGCCAACACTAGGTTTAGTCTCTTGGTCAGCCTCGTCATTCTCACCTGGTAGCCTGTGAAACGTAGGGTTCAAGAAAGTAGCTGCCACCACCACAACTTGCGTTGCAGCTATCACCTTTCCAGCCACTATACCTCCAAAAACCTGCCCTTGTGCCCCTGCAAGAGATATCCCAAAAGAAGAACAAGAATGCACTGCAGAACCAGGAGGAGAAGAAGCGCATGATGCTTTTTTTGTTGCGAGAGAACCAACAACAGAGCCAAACAATGCAAGCAAGTTAAACGGTCCATGTAGAGATAGAGAAGGAGTATGAGATACTGGGTGGCGAAGAGTAACATTAGCAACAGACCCAGTTGCACTTATAACACTTATGCCCGCATGGTTTCTACGAGCAAAGTTGACGATGGTTTCGATTACATCAGAACCAGCGGAGATCTCGAGGATGGCTGGCTTCATGGAGGATTCACAGTCTTTGGTGATGATAATGGGTGGTTTAGGCCTGTTTTTTGAGCCCGGAGGTCTGCCTCTTGGCTTTCTCTGGATCTGAACTGATTGGATGTTGTTGTGGTGGATGTGATCATCAGGAGAGGTATTGTTGTGGGGTCGACCAAGTCTTGATGGAGAGTCTGCAGTTACAGGAGTGGCGGAGAGTGTAGGGACACTTCTTGGGCTATGATCGGAGGAGGAGTCATCAGAGGTGTTGGGGAGTTCTCGAGAGAGAGAGATTGCGCCTCCAAAGTGATCTGCCATTTCATGGGGAGAATTTTGTTGAGGATGAGAGACAGATAGGGAAATGGACGGAGCCAGGAAAACCCTGTTTCTTCAATGTTGTCTTTATAGTCAGCAGGGTCTCGAGTTGTGGGACCCCGAAAATTTTGTAGGGTACAAAGGAAGATAGGTGGGGAAACGTTTTTAGAGTGAAAATTGCAGTGCACTTGGATAGGAGAAGACATGAGAGGGGTGAAAGCTCTCTAAAATGTGGGGTATCGTTTTATAGTGGGGCCAGTCCAGGCAACAATACAAGACCAGAATTTGTAGTCTCTCAAGTCAGCCGGGTCCAAGTTGACCCGGCGGACCGATTTGGGTTTTAAACAACGGGGTCATGGTGTGGAAGCCAATCTCCCTTGTTTTTCCGTGGTATAAGGCACGGTTATGCCACCTGGCACAACCTAACATTTATTTGAGACCCGGGGTTATGGACGGGTTTCAAATTATAAAGACCTGAAAATATAATTGGTCTGGTCAACTTAAAACCAGGTAACTCATGTTGTTGTTTAATATATTTTAAAAAAACATTAAAAATATAAAATTAATTTATAAATATTTTTTACATTGATTATTTATTAATTTTTGATGTAATAATGACTCATATTTTTTTTATAAAATATATCTATATGAATTATTTTTTTAATTTTTTGATATTAAATAATTATATACAACCTGCATTTATATAGACTATTTATTAATCTTTCAATATAAAATAATTATAATGCATTTCATGCCTCATATTTTTTTAATATAGTTTATTATTACATGAATTATTTATTGAGATTTTGATACACAGTAATTATAACACACTTTATGACTAATTGTTTTATAATTTATATCTAAATAGATTATTTTTTGACTTTTCTATATAAAATAATTTTATCATACTTCATATCTCATATTTGTTTATAACATACGTTTACATAAAATATTTTTTTATTTTTAAAAATAAAATAACTATATTACATTTCATTCTTCCTATTTTTTTTAACAGCATACATTCATGTTCATATGTATTATTTTAAAAAAAAAATTATTTAAAATATTAAAATCTCACATTTTATCAGAACAACCCCGAAACCATGATCAATAACTATGGTGTAAACCATCATCAGCGTGGTTATTTCCCGCGAGGGTAGAGAGAGATACTGCTACGTTTAGAGAATTTTATTTCCAGCCAAGATAGGGAGAGATGCTACTAAGAGGATTTTTTTTAAGGACAAAACTTATTTTGACTTTTCAATGCTTCGCGCATATTTTTATAGTTTTAAAATTCACAATGTTACTTTTCTAATTTTTTTTTACAGTTCCAATTTTAGCTCTAACTACTATATAACCTGTTTTTTAAAATTTGATTTTTGAGAGACATTACAGCATTTATAAGGACTTGGGAGGAATAATAAATAAGAGCAAAATAATTTTTTTATAAGTATTTGTTAGAAAATAATATAAATTATATTCTAAAACCTTACTTGATAGCTTAAACTACTAGGTTGAGATAGTTTTTTGATATGGTACCAGAGCTTTGATGACTAAGCAATCATGAGTTCGAATCTTACCATCTCTATTTATTTGATAAAAATTAAACACAATGTAAAATGAGCATTGTTCCCAGTAAGCATAGCGTGATGTAAAGGGTTTGAGATTTGCACAGCAGGTCTAGTTCGAATCAAAGCATACACCTCTTGTAAGAATTTGGGACAGCTGAAGTTTTACTTACTTATCTAGTCCCACAAAGTACGCTTTCTGAAAAGTAGGGTTTTCTAAAATCCAAAAAAAAAAAGAGCATGTGCAAGTTGTAAATTCAAGCGGCTTCCACTTGATAAGGTGTGTTGGAAAATAATATAAATCATATCCTGAAATCTTACCTAACAATTTAAATTATTAGATTAATATAGTTTATTGATATTATTTAATCATAAAACATAAAATAGAAATATTTTTAAAATATAAAGGTAAAATAGAAAGATTTTTATTTACAATGTAGAATATGATAATTGATGAATCTAGAAAGACAAGAATTTAGGTGTTGTTTGTTATCTTTCTAGAAAAAAAGTAATACATAAATCATATTTTATTCAGTTGTATTTTTTTAGTATTTTTTACATTTTATGTTCGTTCATGTTTCACAAATCTATGAAATATCTCATTCTCTTTTCATTATATTCTGTCTTCTGCTTCTTCTTTAAAAAAAAAAAAACAATTAATTAGATTTATTGTCCGGGTCTTCATCACAACGAAACCAAATAACCATCAAAATGCTTCCAAACCCACTAGTTAAAACATGCGAAGTTGACATTTATAAATATTTAGACACTATTTGTTCCTTTTTAAAAAAAATTATCATTTTTGCTTTAAATTTTTTGAGGTTTTTGATTATTACTTTGATGTGCTAATGTTAAAAAAATAAAATTTTAAATTTTAAAAATAAAAAATAAATTATTTCCATGTATTTCTAAATAAAAAGTACTTTTAAATAACAACTTTAAAATAAGATAAAGATTTAAATATTATACAGTATTTGACGTTTTACATAAATATCAATTAAAAAATACATACAAATTAAGTAAACTAGATACGAAGTTCAGGTTTTTTACGAATTTTTAAAAACAATTTGGCTCACTTTATAAATTTTATATACTATTCTGGATTACTGGATTTATGAAACTCCTTTGAATTTCATTTTATGAATTATACAGTGAATTCTACAATCCAATCTTCTGCAAAACTCAACACACTTATTCGGGCATCGAATTTGCAACATTTAGCATTCTTTGGAGTGATGATAGTTAGTGTTCATATATATATATATATATAATTTTATTTTTACCTCCACTATAAAATATATAGGAGTAATGATGGACAAATGTTCAAGAAATAATTAATAATATTTTATTAGTTATTATTTGAGTTTATTTATAAAAGAAATAGATACAAAGAAAACTTTTTAGTTCTAGGAATTATATTTAATGCAATCATATCCTCTATGTTTCTCTTTTTATGGCTTAGAAAGAGTGATGACGTGATACAAATATTGATGGGTTTTTTTTCATGCTTGGATACTATCTTAACGACATAATTTGCAAACTATGTTTTTATTGATATTTTTGTAATTAAATAAAATTAGTTAAAAAAATGGTTAGATGGGCTGATCAATAACTCTCCAGGGCCACGAATCAAGCCTTAAGATCTAGCCTAAAAGCTAAGCTGGGCATCCAAGACACCAGGACCATGCAGCTACAGAGAACGACACTATTGTTTCTCTACGTTTTCTTTTATCAAGCCCAATATGGCATCGTGGCTTAAATAGATAGGGATGAAAATTTTTTTATTTATTATTTATTTTTAAAATGTTTTAGTGTGTTGATGCTAAGAATATTTTTTAAAAAATTAAAAAATTTATTTTAATATATTTATTTTAAAAAATCTGTTAGCATGCTTGTAAATAGTAATACTGTGTTACTTCAGATTTTTTGAACACTGTTGATTGAAGTAATGCATTTCCAAGTCTGCTCATGAAAGCAATAAAATTCTCGTCGTAATTAAAAACATAATTTTTCTAGGATTATCGCTGGTTAATAGCAATAGTTAAAAACCAAAAGAATGGTCAAGCATGTTTGGAATTAATCACCTCTCTAATCATGAGGGGAAGGAAGCTTGATGGCTAAGGGTTGTAGGAGTTAGGTGCAGTTTATTAATTAAATAAATAAATAAAAACACACCAACATTCAGAGTAAGAGGACTATTACGGGTGTGCAGACAAACAAATGAACCCTATATATATCACAGTGGAATATACAAGTGGCACCTTGGATTCCTACCATTTCCAAGTCTCATAGGACCCTTTTTAAACGTGCCTTGTTTATTTATTTTGAAGAATATGCACAATGTGTGGAAAAATGGTCTAATCTGCCCCACCATTACAATGATATCCACCAAGAAATTTTGAAATTTTGTGGCTTTAGCAAGAATATCTCCATCATCTATTTGCATGCATGAATCCAGCAAATCACTACTCCAGCTTATAACATGAGGGTATCCTCAATTCTTCTTCTTCTTCTTCTTCTTATTAGGGTTATTATTAGGGTTAATGTTAGGGTTATTGACTCTGGTATGGAAAATAAAGGGGCATAGGTCATATGAAAGAACAGAGTTAATAGCATTTTATTAAGAAAGAAGAAGAAGGGTTAAGAGCTATAAAACAATTATATACCACATTAGACCTCAACATAAAAAAAAGAGTTTAAAGAGAAAGTCAAATTTCTAGCCACTTTGATTATTAATAAAAACTGCCGGTGATTCTGAGATGCTTCTAAGGATTACGTACTAGCATTGATGAGTGCTAGAAATACGTGACCACTAAGCAAGATGTATTAATTAACTTAGAAAACAAACTAAAATGATGACGCTTTTATTATTGCAAGGATTCTTTTTTTTTAGCATTATGTTTAATAGATATTGAGATTTATGATTCGATTGTCTTTATTTGTTATATAGTCATTTTAATTTTATATTTATATTACAAGTTTAATGGATTACTTATATTAACTGAGTTGTTTTATTATATTTTTTTGTTTAGATTAATTTTTTTAAAAAAATATTATTGATTGAAAATTATATTTTATAATTTATTATATATATATATATATATATTTTATATTGATTGAAAATTATATTTTATAATTTATTATATATATATATTAATTTTATAACTCGGCTTATAATTAACTTGGTTTAAATCTTTCTTCTTCTTTTTTTCAATTTGTTTTGTATACAAATTCTCGAGTTTCATGAATTCATTTGATAAATCTTTCTTGCGATCAAGAAACAGCGCTTTAGCTGTGGAACAGACGTTATTGTTCAATCATTGAAGAAACTATTGAAGAAACGTTATTGTTCAATAGCTGTGGACAAGTTATTGTAGGTGACTCGTACAACTATTGAAGAAACTAGAGCTTAATTTAATTCAATTATTCACTATTGTTCAATTATTAGTGAATCCCTATGGGTTTATATTTGCTTTCGTATTAACATATTTAATTTAGTTCTATAGAGCATTACGCCCTGATTTGCATTAAAAAAAAACTAGAGCTACAAATATTGTATCGTGTCTCCTCTCAGCAAACTAAGGAGGCGGGGCCGGCAGGCCAATCTCCTATATATAATACTTGATGACTGTCTTCAGGTTGTCAATCTCTTATCAAAGTGCAGGCCGGATAATGATTATCTGTCTGTGTTGCGAGGATGGTCTACTTTTAGCATCCAATTCTCAGGAATTTATCTGTAGCAGGAGAGAAACACAGTAGAATTACGACTCATTGCTTAGCCAATATGGTCAAGTTTGAGTTTCAGGAAACTATCCTTATGGAGGACGGACGTGTTTCCATGCCTATACTCCCTTCTTTGTATGAAATCCAGGAAGAAGAAGAAGAAGAAGAAGCTGTTTTGCTATGGCAGAATTCGTACAGGTTCCATCTGTACATTATATCCACAATACGTACGCGTCTCTTTGAAGTATGAAGAGTTAACGAGCTTAAATTGTAGTAGAAGCTTTAGATAAATGGTAATGATGTAAACATTGTTTTTAACACATTTATAATCATTTTTTTTGCTAATATAAGAAAAGGGGCCTTTTAAATTTCTTTATACCGCCCAACGACTAGATTAAGACAAATTGCGAAGTTAAATAATAAATAGAACTTTAATACAAGAGGTTCATATAAAAAATTGATGTCACGTTAATTATCATCTTTTACAAGTTGAGATTTAAAAATGTTAATGACTTAGCGGTCAATCTTGACCTGATAAAATTAAAAAACATTAAATTAAATTAATATTATTTTAATAAAAATAATAAACTTAATCTTTTATAAATTCTCAATCGAGATCTACCAACTAAAAATATTAATTTGATTTGTTTGATAATAATAAAAAAAACTCACATATTAAAAAACTAAAATCTTATGTAAATATTTATAGTGATACATCTCAAATTTTGTTACGAGATTCTCAAAATGTTGAGAAAAAATTATGGTGTTAATGCTTGATTATTATTTTTTCACTCTTTTTTTTTTAAAAAAATTCACCCTTAAATTTTTTATTTTATTTTAATTTTATTATTTAACAATAAATTAATTTATCTTTGAATTTGATGATTTGTTATATTTAACTTGATATGAGGCTTTCAAGATATTAAAAAAAAACTATCATGCTCAACTAATACTTCATTAGACACAATAAAATTCAATATTATGAATTTAAAATAACTAAAACTTTAAGTACTAGATTTAAAATAAAACAAATATTCAATTCTTTTTTTTTTCAAATTAGGAAATGGATTGAATTGTTGCATGGAAAATGTGTGCCAATAACTCGAAAAGGTCGCAAAACTATGACGACGCATACAGTGGTTACAAGCTCTAAACACGACCACAAATTTAACCAATGGAGTTATCATGACGAGGGCCTTTTGCTCAGTGGCGCATGAAGACAAATTACCTTTGATTTGGCTTCAACAATCTTTTTTTTTTTTCACTTTCTTTTCTTTCTCATCTTCTTAGTTTCTACACCTAACGCTTTTAATGTTTTTTATGTCAAATTTAATTTTTATTTTTAACAATAATTATAGTTTGTTTTAAAAAAACTTTATGCTCGGTAAATCATGAAATGATATTTAAAATGATGAATATGTGAGATAATGTGAAATGAAAAAATTATTAAAAAAATAATAAAAAAGCAACTTGGGAGGAAACACAATCAAATGTTGATTGCAATATATACCCACAATGCTTCTTCTTCTTCTTTTTTTCACTTGATTTTTTTTTTAATTTGATTCTTTAATATTAAGTTGACTTTGAATTAAGTTTGATATTTATATAGAGTTCTCATGATTTAATAATAAATTTTGATTTAAATTAATGTTTAATTTTAAAAAATAAAATTTAAATTTTTTTAATGTTAAAAAAAATTAACAATGCTCTCACTTGTTTTTTTACTTTGAGAAAAAAAAATTGCTCTTTCCTACATTATAGCGCAGGGCAACAAAATAGTCTCCTTTCTAAATTTATCTCCTGCAGGTCGAAGAAACTCCAAAAGAGATTTCTTTTAACAGTATTTAAAATTCAAAAAATAAATTAAAACATGCAAAAGCTCATACTTCTTGTTGATGAGAAGCTGAGAAATGAAAAAAAACCCATCAAAATTAACCTTATCACAAACTAGATGTATAAAGAAGAACTGAATAGCTGCGAGCGGGGACAAGCAGATTGATGCACAGGCCTGCTTGTCATGCAGCCACAATCGATCTTATCTAAGATACAAAAATATTTAATGACTTGAAACACAGGCCTGCTTGTCATGCAAGGCTGGCATTTCCCAGAATATCATACCACTTTCTATATATGTAATCTTACAAATGAAATTCTGTGTTCACAAGCTGCAAATAGTACAGATGCTATAGAGGATTCAAGATCCCCTTCTACAACATACAAGTCTTCGGCGATTCTTCAATACGGACACATTTATTCTTGCATAATTTGAAACATGTAACATATTAGAAGAAATTGTAGTGATAAACAAGAAAGGTTAAACAACACTAAGGTTATTGATTTGAGTCATAAACACCACTGAAGTAGCCGATAAATTAAACTTCATTTCCTGGTGGAACAAACCTAGGTAACATGCGCAGCGGCAAGGATTATTGACTAGAAGAATGCCCGGCTACCATAAAACACTCGACCTCCGTCCTTTTTCTTCTTCTCAAGCTCTGGTTCATTTCTGTGACTTTGAATCACGTCACCGCGGTCCTCAGGTTCCGGTTTGTCAAGATCCATAGGTAGCTTCATCTTGGCCAAAGATTCTGTGAATTGTTGCATGCTCCTCATGTACATGTCTACTATTTGCTGCTGCATTGCAGACTGCTCGGCCTCAAGATTGATGTTTCCTAGTGGAGCTGAAAATACTTGACCAAATTTAATAGAACTCATGTTTCCTTCCTTATTGCTCTCCTCCTCCTTGTTTGTAAAATTTGATTCCTTTTCATCTCGGACTTCATTTCCCTTTTTTGAAGTTGGAGTGTCAGGGCAAGCGCAGGAGTTATGATTAGCCTCTGTGGTGATCAAAACGTTAAGAGAGTTTGATGATTGACCACCTAAACGAATCTTTCTCTCAACTGAATCGGAGGAATTTCTGTCATCGCTCAGGCTTGTTGTCGTAGAGCTCAAGAAACTGGAGTTTTGGATGCTGCCATTAGGAGAACCTGAACCTCCTTGATTTTCCTCGGAGGAATTTGTTGTCATTTCATAGTCATGAACAGCAGGTTGTGGAGAGGCACCAAGGTAAAGAAAAGAGCCAGGCCTGGAACCCATGCCATCAAAATACTCGGAGACCATTTGCTGATTCTCTCTAACAACATTGATATCAGGAAATTCAATTCTCGAATACTCAACTGGCTCCAAAATAACCTCCGATATCTTTCTATCAAGAAGCACAACCTCTGATGATATTGACGAGTTGGCAGCTGTTGCTGAGGGATTAACAGGCAAAGATGTGTTTAAGGAAAGAGACAATTTGACAGTGCCAGCTGGAGAGTGAAAGAGGTCAGTGGAGGAGAGGCTGTAATCTTGAGTCACCTTTCCTTTGCCAGAAATTTGTGAAATAGGGACCAAAGCAAATCCTAGAAGCTGATCCTCCATGTAATTTCTAACTCTACTAAGCATCCAAATTTCACATTTGAGGACTGCATCAAGTTGAGTGAGTTTCATCATGAAGTTTTCATTGAATTCTGGGTTTTTGCCGCCTCCATTGATAATTCTAGTTGAAAGGGTTTCATCGGGATTATAAGTTAGAGAGAATTTTGCATAAACATCTTGGTTATCATAGATACATATGTTGTGAATATTCCTGGCATGATGAACATAGATTTCAAGAATCCCGGAGAACTCAGAATCGCCATCTGCATCGACCATCGTGTTTGAATTTGGATTGTACCTGAACCCAGTTGATTCATTGAAAGAATCCATCAAAAGAAAGTTAATTCTTCAATGTGATGCCTCACGGGAGTTTCAAGACTATATCCTATTTGGTTCAGGTTTGGCGAGAAAGCTCCTATATATGAGAGAACAGAACAAAAACAGAGCTGACTCAAAGAACAATCTATGCATCTGTGATAAGGTCTTGTTCCTTTACGAGTATCACTGAACTCTTTCAAGTAGTTTTAGAAGATTAGTGAACGGATTTGGTAATGGGAAGAATGTTTTGAAGGGGAAGAAAATAGAACAGAACAGAGCAAAACAAGGAGGTTTCAGAGAGTTAATTGATTGCTTATAATGCACTGGAAGCCTTTCTCTCTAGTTTCTATATCCTTTCTGGCTTCTGGCTTGTGTTGGCAGCATCGATCCATGAATTCAAGGAAAAGACTAGAGATAAAAGAAAAGAAAGAGGAGACAGGCAGAGAGAGAGAGAGAGAGGTTCACAGTGGAATAAAAGAGCTTGCTTTGTGCAAGACGAAGAGGTAGGTGTGGTAGTAGGTAAGAATCAACAGAGAAAATCAAAAAAAGATGGTGATGATGCTGCTGCTGCTGCTGATGTTGTGGCTTGTTTTCACATGCCACTTCTTCTATTCTTTTTCTACAGCGAGTGGTGGGTGAGGGATCGAGATTTTTGAAGGCTTTGCTTTGCTTGACATTGCAGCTTCCACTTCCAGTGGACCTATTGTGCTCAGCTGATGTAATTGGAGGTCCCACCTTTTGGCCCCACTCTTCATTATCACTCTCTCCACCTATCTCCCTCTACAGATGCTCTCCTAAGCTTTAAGACAAAATAATCCCTTCTGTCCTCCCCTACTTCGTTCATGGCTTTATGGGAAGAAATTGTCTCCGTGATCCCATACCAGCATGATGAAGAAAATGTAACAAATGGTTCAGTAAAACGCAGAATAATATATTAAAAAAAAAAAATAGAGCAGCATATAGCAGAAAGTATATAATAAATATAGAACAAGGTACAGAATAATATATTATTCTGCGTTTTACTGAACCATTTGTTACATTTTCTTCATCATGGAACTTACTGCTAAAACTTTGGGTTAAAATAAGGTATGAAAGAAAAATTGTTATCGTGGATTTTATCATTTATTAGTTTTTAAGGCTGTTAATTGATGCAAAAGATTTTAATGTAATTAACCTCCAAATATTTAAATAAAAACGATAAACTTCCAGCCAAGATCCAGCAACTATAAAACTCACTCAAAATATATTTTTACAGCAACAAAACCTGCAACCAGAAGGGAAAAAAAAAAAAGTTGCCAAGAGAGCACAGATTTTTTAAACAAAGTCCCTCAAACCCTATTTACGCAAGAGGTCAGGACTCAGGAAGGCATAATTAATTCAAGTTTAATTATAATTAATTAATTTTCCATTTATGTTATAGAATATATGTTGGAAAACATAATCCGATAAAATCATAAATAAATAAAAGGTGCTAGTGAAAACATCTATAAGAAATTTCATGAACTATATGATGCATACAAATTAATTACCCTTGTAGAATTCCTTGGCATCAAGGGGAAGCGTACGAGGATAACTAATCAAATATATATAAAGCACTTCAAGCAAACTATTCAAATCCTTTAACTGCTTCGCTTGAATGCCATTTTGTAGAGTATAAGTCATTTGAGGGGAAGCTTCGTTGATTCACCATGTATGCATGGTCAATCCTAATCTTGAACATTAAAATGATATGATTGCTCTAATTCTAGTACGTGTATACCAGCTTGCCTAATTAAGTTTGAACGGAACTATAGATGATCTGATTTCCCACGCCAGGTCTCCATCCATAGCGCCGAAGTTTTTAAAATATTGAGTTTTTTAGTTTACAATTATTTGTTTATATTTTTATATGCTGTTGTTAAAAATAAAATAAAAAATATTATTATTTTTATGAATGTTTAAATAAAATATATTTAAAAAAACAACAAGTTCCATGATATCATACGCTACCAAATTATAAATTATTTTAATTGTTTTTAAATTTTTTTCATTGGAAACATATTAAATTAATATTTCCATATAGTTTTAATATGTTAATATTAAAAATAAAAAACACATAAAGAATTATCATTTTAATAACACCCACTAAAATCTAACATGAAAGCTCTTGGAATTTATTGGATTCAGGTGGCAAGCAGTTTCAGCCGGGTACTTGACTATCTTGTATGAATCATGAGTTGATTTCCCCAATTTATAATAAGATCGGCTGAAGCTTAATTACTCAAGAAATTAGGTTTGTAAAATGATATTATAATTGTAATGCTTTCAGGAAATTGTAGGAAATGACTTTAAATCGAAGCTCATTTTCTCCTAAAACCATTTTTCGAACTCATTAATTGCGAATCTTTTACATTGTGACGGAGCCAAGAGGTCCGGTGGACGTCCTCGAGTTCAAAACAGTTTTTTAGATTTAATGAGTTTTTTCAAAAAAAAAAAAAAAGTTTTGTTTTAATATTGACGAAGATTTGCGGTTGTGAGCTAGGCCTGCGTTTTTTATACTCCTGTATGAAAGATTTTTTTCATCTCAGGATATTCTACTCATCCACTCCCTTAAAAAAAACTAAAAAAATTTCTAACTCCTCCACTAATTTTAAATAAATTCTTTGATTTGGTTGGTTAATCAAGTCGAGTATCTATCTCCATGGACAGACATATAGGCATATATATGAAAGTGAAATTATTTATATATGGTGATTTACTATGTATATATAAAGGAATAGATATTGCATACCTAAATTTGTTGACAACATGGAAAAAAATTAGAATTCTTCAAATTTATATATGGTGATTTATTATGTAAATATAAAGGAATAGATATTGCATACCTAAATATTCGATAGAATGTTGATATTTTTTTAAAAGTTTAAAATTTAATAATTTGATAAAAAATAGCACACCAAATATTAATATAGAAGTTAAAATCAAAAGAATTCAAAGTTAAGTAGAAAAATAACCAGAATTTAAAATTAATTATAAAAATAATTAAAATAGCAAAAACAATATCTTCTAGTATGAGAGTCTTTCGAATCTAAACTATTTAAAATAAGTTAACACATGGACAGAATTAAGCCTATAGAATTGTATGGTAAAATTTAAACTTGATTTGACAATTAAATTTAAAATTATGGGTTTTATTTTGTCATGCTACATATTTAATGCGTCCAAGCTTTTTCACAAATTTTATCTAACTCATGAACATACATACACGGATAAGATGCGTGTGGACACACTCAATAATCAAGAGAAACACTTAATAAAACAAAATAAGCAATGCCCAAGACATTAGTCTTATTCATAGACAAAACTGTCCAAAACACGAGAAGGAGAAAGAAAAAGCGACTTTTTGACAAAGAATTCGTTCGTCCAAAAGAAGATTGCCATGATCGGTTACAGAGTCTGATACATGACCGCAGGGCAGCATCTTTCTCGATGGTAGTTAGTGCTGGATTCAAACTTGAAACGAAGCCCTCAACTTGGCTATTTCTTGGCAATCTCGGGAGTATGTTTTGACTACCACCAGCAATTTAAACTAGCAAAATGAGAAAATTGGGGCGACGTTAATTGGACTGCGTAGTCTTATTGTTGTTTTTCATTTCTCCGAAGATTTGAGAAAGTCCTTTCTATTTCTACCCGAGAAACGCGAACTTTTTCTTTCTTTCCTTTTCTTCGACGAAATTTTTTCATCAGTTTTTAGTGGTTCTCTCGGAAGAGAAACACGTTTGTTATTGTCTCGGTTTTGGAATATATTTTTTCTGGAGAGATTTCCCTCAATACAAAACATAAGTCGGGGACATAAATTATTTGTTTTTATCACTGTAAACGTCTCGAAATGGAGTCTGAAGAGGCACTCGAGTTTCTTTGTTTAGAAAGGACACTTGTCGAAGGTATTGAAATGGAGCGAGTTGGTGGAAAAGTGCTTTCATCCAATGGCAGGTGTAGGGCCTTATGTTAAGCGATTAAAAAGTCGTGCGATAGTTAATAAGCACATCATGGATGACTCTTAATTTTTTCGCTCAATCATCCTCCCAGGGAAGTAAGAGATAGTATCTCGAGGCACTTGAATTCTTGGCCAGAGGGATTTGTTTTTTTTTTTTATTTGGATTTAAATTTTACTGTGTATACTGTCATTTCTAATGTCTTACATATTTATTTATTTTTTTATTTTTTATTTTTTTATTTACGTGGGGTGTCCGGGCCAGCTTACGCGCACCACGACTAATCCCCACGGCCCACTGAACATCCTGCAAGCCCAGTGAGCAAATAAGACACCGCGGGGGTGACAGGCGTGCATAGTGAGATTCGAACCCAAGTGTGGAGAAAGGGGACAAGTCCCTCCCACCGCTAGGCCAGAATCTCACTTGCAATGAATGTTGGATGAATACGTACAAATTGGGCTTATAGAATGAATGCGCACAAATTGACTGAACATCCAGGTAAATAATAATAAAAAAAGATAATATCCTTTTGGAAAGGGAGGGTTAAGAAAATCCTATTAATTGCATTCATCCCTTAGGAATTGGGTTCAAGCTTTCCCCGGTCCATTCTCATCAATGGACTCCTGATATATGCGGGGAGTTTTTGAAAAAATTAATTAATTAATTTTTATTTTAAATTATTTATTTTTAATGTTTTTAAATAATTTTAATGTACTAATTTGAAGAATGATTTTCTTACATTTTAAAAAACAATTACTTTTACTTTACCGCCCCAACCACTCTATCAGAGTGAATGGATGGATGGATGTGCCGGCTTCGACTTAAGAATGCAACCCTTCTTATTTCGCTATCAATTACACTTCCAAGACAAAATCCCTTGTTGTCATTATTAAAAAATACAAGTAGGCATAGATTAATGAATGCTTATCATTAATTTACTATAGCAAATAGGTATGAATCTCAATAATTTCGATTAATTGCATAACGAAGAAGTACTGCTTGCTATTCATTGTGAATAGACTTGGCGCATAATATTCATAAAATATATTAATGATCTTGATTCTTGCGGAAATATTTTATTCAAATGCTATGTTTGCTTAAAATCCAATTTATTCATTTTCTTTCAGAAGAATACATCCATGATCAGCTTCTTTAAAACTTAGTCACGACTCAATGCACACAAAAATAGATGGAATATACCATCACTGTAAAAGTAAAACTGAAGAAGAAGAAGCAGAGGTAAACTAGTTATTTACAAACCCAACGGCCCTTTCATGATGATTTCAAATTTTGACTTTTTCGGCCTTTTAATGGGCCTCATACTGCACAAGGAGCCCCAACGTTGCTCAAGGCGCAACAGAATGGCTTCACTAGACCCATCATTAAGGTTCCCCGCCCAGTCCTGAGGCTCTCAAACTTATCTCTGCAAAAGAGGAAGATAGCTCGACTAAAGAAGCATAATTGCCACGCGGCTTTCAGGAAAAAAATAATCGTTTGCATTGTTTTCCCTGTCTACTCTGCTTGAGATATGGGATTCTTGGTTCTCATCACGCAAATCGACTTCAGAGATACAGAGCTCCACAAAAACGATAACCCATCACTGCATGATTCTCTGAAATGGATGAGCACTTCCTATACTCATCCCTTTCATGCGCTTTCTTTGAATATATATGATTAATCATGAACATGTCGGTTGCATTGCGCTTAATCATGAACCGTCATGCATATATAATTAAATAACTGAGAGGCTTACTTGCAATGTTGTGAACAAGGAATAATATCAGCATGTCCTAGCCATAGGTCAGTGATCCACCCAGTTGTGCCAAGAATGTAGCCTATAATTTGGCAGCCGATATGAAGATCATAATCCGAATGATTTTTAATGATAACGGATATTTGAAATATCTCTCATTTATCACACCAGCAGGAAAGAATGTTCCCCACCCTACAAGGTTCAAGATAGCATGAACCTGATCATCAGAAGTAACATTATTTAGCTATATAAATATGTATTTAGTACTATCTGGGATCAGTATTTTTAGTTTTAGTTTCTTACCATTCTTAGATGACGTTCCTGCTATCCCACATCTTAAGCCCATCCATTATTCTTCAAGTCTATTGTTTCTGCACTATCAACATTTTAGAGATCTGTGGGATGTATCTTTCTGTTCCTAGGACTTCATATCCAACTTGCCACACATGAATCAATCTTGAAAATTGTACATGGAAGGAAGTGCTAGTGTGGGGCATGCAATGTGAGGTAGTCTACTGCTGTCACACAATCTGATTTCATACTTGGAACTTCTACATCGATTGCTGAAGGTTGTAGCTCAGTATGACTAGTGACATTATAGGTGAGGGCAGTGAATTAGCCCTTTTAGTTGGATAATGCCTATGATTGTTCCTGTTCCAATCATCTGTGGCCTGTCTTGTGGATCCACACCCCAGGCTAGCCACATCGTATCTGCATTATTTAGCGTTATGCCAATGATAATGTCAATTTGGCTTACATTGTGTTCATTGACTTCCCATCCAAATTCAACTCCTAAAGTGGTTGGTCATTTTCTTGCAGTTTGAGAAGTTCTTGTAATGTGCAGCACTGCTGTTCACGAGAAAGAACAAGATTAGTATGGAAGTTATGAACATGGTAATAGACGCCATTTTAGTGACTCTGAATTATGGTATGTGCCTTAAGGTTTAAAATGGCTTTATTCTATCAGTATGATTTATACGAGGTGTTTAGAAGTATTGTTTAATTTCTTCATAATTGTCGGAGAGGATGTTTCGACTACCACCAGCAATTTTAACGTAAGAAAAAAGTGAGAAAATTGGGAGTAATTTAGTTTGACCGTGCAGTGATAATGTTTTTCATTTCTCCGAAATGATGAGGGGGGAAAAAATCCTTTTTAAGCCTAACTGGAAAATGGAAATTTTGTTTTCTCTTGTTCCTAAAGGTTATGTGTCGAAGGAATTTGAAAGTTGTAGGCATGATGGCGCTTTCATCCAATCGCTTGTGCATTGCATTATCGAGTGATCAAAAAGTAAGAACACGATGCATGGCTAGAATCTTTTTGATCCTGGGACCCCTCTATGTTCGATCGTTCTCCGAGGTAAGTAGAAGTTTGGTAGTTAAAGAGTTGATGGATTGATGAACAATATATATATTTTTTAATTATCATGGATATTTAAATTAATTTATACGTAATTTAATTAATTTCACTAGTTTTAAAATTATCAATCATGAAAATCGACACACTGAGTCATATACATGGAATCAAGTGGTCCATAAATATCATGAAATATATTTGGTGGATTGGTGACAAAAAATTAGCCGAAAAATATTATAACTTTTTAAGTAATTTTTTTAATAAATATTGTTTTTTAAAATATTTTTTATTGGAAAATGTATTATTTTTAAAAATTTATTTTTGATATTAATATTTTTTTCAAATAAAAAAATTAATTCTTTTTTAAAAAACATAAAAAAGCAATAGAGAAACTTTGAAACTTTACACACCCACGGCCCTTTCATGATGATTTCAAAACTTGATTATTATGGGCTCTTAATGGGCATCATACCGGAGACAAGGAGCTATAGCAAAACTCAAAGCTCGACAGAATAGATCGGCTCTCACTTCGTCTCCGCTGAAGATGAAGGAAGCTCAACTAAAGCATCCTCGCCAGTCTTTGGAAATCTTTCCTCTCTACACTCGCTTGAGATTATTGGTATTGGAATTCTTGGTTCTCGTCGCACTAATCAACCTCAGAGATACCTCAACAGAAACGACGATCCATCACTGCAAATAATTCCGTGAAACGTAATTTCACACTTGGTTACCAACAACCACAGAAACAAATGAAAACCATCGTGCAGAATTTATCCAAATGCCAATCACTGGAACGAACATTTGAAATATGAGCTCGACCTGGAGTTTCATAACAGCCATGAAAACAACGCAATGAAATTTCTCTCGAGTATTGCAAATCCCAGTCAACTTGTAATCAATGACAGCGTAAAGAAATACGTGATGTTTGCAACTGCAACATGAAGTTATGAAATTCATTGTGAGTTGAATTGAGTAGCGTTAAATTTTGAAAGGGTAATGGAACTGTCATGTCATCGTCCACCACATTACCCCCCTTCTCCTAGATGCTAATCAACTACCATGTCATTATTATTCCAGAGTTAAAGCATGGAAATACTGTACAGGTGACAGGTTCGCTGTTTCTGGCTTATGAAGAACAAACAGAAATGAACATGGAATCACTTCCGGCCCAACCTAGTCAAATGCTGCTGATGTTTTGCCGCAGCAGCCTTGTCAGCCGCTTCACGCTTGAGTGTCCTCTTCGCCCGTCTCCCTGTTCTATCTTTTGCAGCCTCTTTCTTCTTAGGTTCATGTGAAGAGCCAGCCCCTGAGTCATCGAAATTTGATCGATGCACTGGCCTTGCTTCTTGACGCCCTGACCTAACATAGCCATTATCTCCCCACCTGCGATTTCCAATGCGAAGATTGGATGAACTGCTCAAGTACACTCCATCTAGATCATCATCCTCATCCTCATCTTCATATTCATATTCATATTCATATGGATAATAATCATCTGGGTCTTCATAAAAATCCTCATGATCCTCCACGGTCAAAGGCACAAACCATGCAGCTCGAAGGAGGAGGCACACACTTTCCTCAAACATGTAATCCTGGATGCTGTTAAAGAAACAAAAATCTGTTAAACCTAAAGTATGGCTCATTTCAGCAAAAGAGAAACAAATGGCAACACTTTCACTAAGCTTATACAAGCCAAGTTCAAGTATTTTGATCAAATGAACCACTAACTGACCGCATTCAGAACATAATACATGACTCTGTAAAAGATTTCAACCTGCCATCAAGAGAACGGTGAACATTGAGAAATTCGAATGGCTGTTTACACTGAGGACAAGTTGAATTCTTACTGTATGTGGCCCATCGAAGGATACATGTCACACTGCACAGAACAAAGGACAGAAAGAACAATGAATGATAGTAATACAAGCCATTTAGTATTGAAATTTGTTAAAATAGTCTTCACACTATCCATGTCAAATGAAATCATCAACATATCATCAATGCTTGCATGAGGTTCAATAAGTACATGGAATATGCTATAATCAGCCATGATTCTTCAGCAGTTATGTGAAGCTAGAAAATTCAACTTCTTCAAACCAATTATTATTGAGTTGGAGAACAACATATAAGCATACACCTCAACACAGCTATGATGATGAGAAAAATGTCCACAGCATAATTAGGTGGATCAATCAGTTTCTTGCATCAATAAAAATCACTGCAATTCTTCAACACCAAAACAAGAACTCATGCAGCATCATATCAGCAAACCCACTTCAAAAGAAATGAAATACAACAACATTGCATGAAAAGGACACGGGCAGATTTATACAAATAAAGGATTTGGAGGAGAAACTCTGTTCAACAGATATTATAGCTGAAAGTACAATAACTACAAGGCATAAATGATGAATGTACACAAATAATTTCAAAAAATGATGTAAAGACGCGGAAACTTGATGGTTCAATGCAAATTTAGAACCTAATTGCAGAAATGAGCCCGAGCATAAAATGCAAGACAGCATTAAACTCAAATCTGACAACTAATATACCATCCATACATGCCTGTAAGAATTATGATCTTAAAGATTGGATTTGACAAAATTTAGAACATGATTTACATATAGAACTCAGCATAAGGAGAAGCTCTGAAATTGGGACTGTTAAGGCTTGTAGTGGGCACATGAATGGATTATTGCAATGTATAAGAGTACACATCTTTGCATGTGAATGAAAACAATGTTCAAAAGGAAGGTTTATTCAGAGAACAAACCTAACTGACTGGAAACTATCTAATACTAGCTGGCAAAGACAGATTAGGATAAACATACCTCTATTAATTCCAGCAACCTGACTACTATAACTCAGGTCTCAAAAGGCGACAATGAAAGCAAGGGAGTTTAATTTACTCCACAACAGTGAGGCACAGTGTGAACCTTATAGCACAGATGCAAGTCATCACAAATTCTTTGAAAAGCAAGAAAAAGTAAAAGTAGCAAATTAGCTAACATGTTAAATGAAAAGAAATAATATATGCATGAAAAATGAATAAAAATGAATTCCATTGCACACAATTAATTTCATGCAGCCATTAGAATCCATAACGTCATGCATGATAAAAAATGATGCAGAACACTAAGGTACAGAAGATAGCATAGCACCCATATTCACACAGAGATCACCAGACTAAAGCAATTTCTTCTTCACCATGGAACTTTGTTTTCATAAATGACAATACATAGCTCTACCCACTCACAAACCAAAGATGATTGAGAGAACAAACAAAACATAGCAAGAAATCGATTAATTTATTTTTAAAAAAATGCAGCCAGCAGCAACAAATTGCACAATGGCCTCATCACAGTGGAAACCAAATGAACTATCAGCTACACCTGCTGATATGATTCCTAAGACATTCTCTTGATAATTATTTACAAATAAACTTAGGAAAAACATGAATACATAGGAGCAGGGAAGAAATGCCACAAAATAATACTTCTACATACACATTACTACCTGTTTCTAGATCACTTTTACATTTTGTCCTCAACACAAGATCATTCCAGTGTATACCAGCATCAAAGACAGTCATTTCTCAATCTAAACCACTTGAATTCTGGCATAGCACATTTCCAGCTTCCACATTCTTAATCTTAACAAAAACAGGTATGGATATCATCCTCCGTGATGAAATAACACGAATTGAAGGAAAGAAAACAACAAAAGACTCCAATCAAGAAGCCAAAATGTTAGATAAGTCACCCAATCATATCAATCAAGTGGTTTCAAAATTAACCAATGCAGTCATGTTTCAGAAGCAGAAACAATAAAAAGTAGAGATTAACTATACTAACCAATACGCATGCTCGCAACCTTTAACAAGAGCAGTTTCCTGCAGCACAATCTTATCCAAGCATATGGCACAAATCCCACCATGATTCCCACACGCCTTTTCGCAACTCTCCACTTTACTCTCCATTTCACCCTGAAACCAAAAAATCCCATTAAAAAAATAAAAAATAACTTAAAAATCCCATTCATTTCCCTCAAAAAGCAAGAAGGTCCGATAAATCATCATGCACCAAGAACAAGCTAACAAGCCCCAGTCGGACAAATATACCGAAAGGGTTTCTGATTACAATAAAAAAACATCAGTTTTCCAAGCTGTAAATAAGCACTTTCATTAATTCATTAATCAGTCACCAAGAATTGCCAACCTTCTGTTTTCAATTTACTAGGAATTCAGCTACCAAACAAGAACAATATCATCGGATTCATCATTTCCTTCAATTTCTTTATAATTGTCTGTGAAGTAAGACCTTAAAAAGGTAGATCTAAGAGGTCAGGAAAGAAAGTACCTGATGTTGAAGGGCAGGAGTAAGCGGCTGGTGACCGTCGATGCTGATGACTGAAGTCATGGTTTTGATCAATTTAATTAAATTAAGTTTACAACAACAAGAAATTAAATTGTGTTTTTTTTTTTTGTTATACTAATCTAAATCTCTAAAAAAAAAATATAATCTAAAGAATATATGCAGGAAGAGATTTATAGATAAAGAGAGAGAAAAAGATGCTAGCAGTCTAAAGAATGATTCTATCCAGATTCCTATATCTGTATATTGAGAGAGGGGGAGAGAGTTGGAGAGGGAGGACCCTCTTTCGCATCGAAAGGGTCAAGGAAGAGACGAGAGTGCTTTGATGTGGATGAAAATATTATATGGCGGGGGGGATTTTCCTTTTTTTTTTTTCTTTTTTTTTTTGTTTCCAAATTTCTATGGTTGTGACTCGTGCCACCGGACCCCTCCGTGTCACGCGAGGCATATTCCAAGCACACGTGTCTTCTTCGTCCTCAAATTTGTTCTAGGTCAAAGTATTTATAAAATTATCAAGAAGAAAGTATCTTATAAAATTATAAATTAAAGACGGACACATCAAATTCTTTTCTTCTTCTTTTTCTCCATCGCAATCTAAGCGAGCGTAAAACTCTGATATCCTTCCTATGCCTATGACAACTACCAAAGAGAGATTTACATGGATTTTTGAAGTTTTATTTTGAATAAATTGTTTTTTTATTACATTATATAAATGAATTTAACTTTTCATGAATATATATATATATATGTATATATATATTAATTTGATATTCGAATTCTGCTTGCTGATCAATAATTTAATTGAAATAGTGAAACCTAATAAAATAAAATAGAACAGGGGTTTTATCACCTTAATTGTCATAAATGAATTTAAGAAAAATAAACTCAGTACATGTGGCACATGTATATCACACACACACACACACGTGGAGCCAATCAAGCACTAGGCCTGCTGCCTGGCTTTTCTTCATGGGCTTTATTCAGTGCGCTATGGAAAATAGAGCTCGTAGCCCACATGCCAACATGGGCTTTCTTTGAATTAAATCACTAATCTTTCCTGTTCTCAACCCTCAAAGAAGAAGAGTGAAACCTAAAACCCTGTACTCCCTCCCTCCCTCCCTCTGAAAACCCTAGAAACTGATAATGGGGACGGCGACAAACCAAGCAGAGCGGCAAAACCAAGTCGAAACAACGCCGGAGATTGTTGATGCTTTACTTGAGGTATCTCTCACAATACCCAATTTTTCATTTTTTGCGAAACTCAGTTTTTTTTCACATTGCTCTCTTTTTCTTTTTTTCTTTCTTTCCTTCTCAAAGGCTGCTAGATATGATGATCTTGAGGATATCACAAGTTTAGCATCTTCTGGGGTTTCTCTTGACTCCAAAGATTCACAGGGCAGAACAGGTTATGATCAATTTTATCTGTCTTCTATTCTGACTTTCCATCCTGCTTCTGTTATTTTGTTCTTGTTAATGAGCTCTTAGATAATAATTAAGGGTCTAGTAAATTGCTTGTTTAGAAGCTTACTTACTCAATTTCTTTCATCCCATGCAGGCATGTACTCTGATTAGCCTTCCGAAACTCTGATATAGTCAATCCTTATTCACCTCTAAAAACATTTTGTTTCTTGATGCCATTCGGCATCCAATTAATGGGTTACTAGTTGTAGAAATGTTGGAAAATAACTTGCAATAGGAGATCAATATTTGTAGCTTTTTCGGACATGGGTAATTTGTTACAACATTGTTTCCTTCTTTTTTTTTAGATTGTGAAAAATGTATTTCAAACAATTCATTATATTTTTTTCATAAGATAACGAGAGAGATTATATTAAAGAAAATGCAAGAATAGTGTTGAGTTTAAACCATCGTGTTAAAGTTGCAAAGAAACAGAAATTTTGAGAGTGAAGCTGAAGGCATGTTAGAAATATTGTTCCATCTCTAAGCAGCCATGTCTTGATTTCGTGCCAAGGCCTAACCTTTGCCAGTGAATCTGCAGTGAAGTTGCTCTCTAGAATAGATTGAATAACACAGCATCCTTTGGGACAGGATTGCTTCATTTATGTTTTCTGAACATTTTTCTAGGTGTTTTTTGATCCGATTTCCCCCTTGTTATAGATTTCCAGAGATATAGTGTGAAGAATTTCACTTCTGTTAATTTTTCGTTCAAACATGCAGTGGGTTTTTTAATCTAAAATTACAATCTGGAGCGGCATAAAGTTTTTTGATGAATTGAGATCTTGAAAATTGTTTATTATTGATTGTTGATTATCATCTTTTTATTGTAGCTTGAATTTGCTTTTTTTTTTTTTAATGAATCTTGCATGGTTTAATGGATGTTTGACTTCGCTTTACTGATTTGTAACGGCAGCACTCCAAGCAGGGCATGGAGTTTTTTGATGAATTGAAATTTTGAAAATTGTTTATTATTGATTCTTGATTATCCTTTTATTTATTATCGCTTGAATTTGCTTCCTTTTTTTTTATGAATTTTGCTTGGTTTAATGGATGTTTGACTTTGCTTTACTGATTTGTAACTGCAGCCCTCCATATGGCTGCAGCTAATGGGCATCTTGACATTGTGGAGTATCTTATCAATCAAGGAGTGGTAAGAGTCCATGCTTGTTTTCCTTTTCAAGTTTTGGGGGACTTGGGGTTTTGGGTGGAGGAGTGCTGGTGGCTGCTATGGAAAGGTGACACAGCTGGAATTAAGGAGAATAGAAGTCAAAGAACAAGGAAGATAGAATTTTAGAAAGGGGTCTCAACAAAAAGAGCCATAACCATAGTTTTATTACTGTATAAATTCTCTCCCTAATTCTTTGCCTTTTCAAAAAGGATTACAACCCTTTAAATATATTTGAAGCCAACACTTACAAGAAAGTAAAATCAGAATCTTTAAACAAATAGAAGAAATAAAAAAAATCCAAAATTTAACATAAAAATAATAAAACCAACAGAAACTTCTTCTGAGCTTCATTTGAAAGCCTTCCTGAAATCTTTTGATTACAATCAGTCGACTTGTTATAAAACTGGGCTTTGTAGAATTTTCTGAAAAAATTTGAGTCCAACTCAACAGTCGAATAAGAAGTTATGCTTGTTTTCGTATGACATGTTAGGGGTTATTAGGTCTCTTCTTGGGCTTGGACCTTTCTATTTGATTCAAAGATGTATATGTTAGGCTTTTCACACGGTCTAAATACATTAGATCCTTATTTGATTGATTAAAACCTCCAACATCATAAGGGCAAGGCAAAATTGCAATTCCTGGAAGCATTTGTAGCTGAATATTCCAAGTTACTTCTCTTTTTATGGCTTCAGCGTGTAAACTGGCTGCAAAGTTTTCTTAATCTTAAATTTACTTGGTCATATTGCTCTATTCTAGCTTTGAGCAGCAGATACCTTTAGTATTCATCTTTCTTTGTTGCTTATAGTATTTTGCTTCCATTTTAATAAGATAGTAAAGGATTGGAGGATGTTTGTATTGTTTTCTTTGTCCCTGGATTGAACCCGCTATTTAAATGTGTTGTTAAGACCTATTAAATGTTTGAAGTATCCATTGAGCAGGACCTCAATGCTTCTAATGAGGAGAAGAATACGCCTCTTCATTGGGCCTGTCTCAATGGTCATATAGAGGTAATTATCGTGGTCACTTCCCATGTCGGTTTTGTTATGCATCAGATTAGGTTCTTTAACAAATACTGGGATCTGTAGGTTGTTAAGAAATTGATTCTGGCAGGAGCGAGTTTAGGCATTCTTAATAGGTGTGTAATTCAAACCTGCAGCCTGGAGTTTGTTCTATGTTTCTCTCATGTATGCAAACATTCTCTAATCTATAACTGGATGGTTTTCAGCCATGAACGGACTCCAATGGATGAAGCTGTTACTAGGGGAAAACTGGATGTTATTGATGCAATTAATGCAGCTGTGGCACAACAGGAACTTGCAGGTGTTACAGTTTCCTAGTCTAGGATTTCTGTGATAAATGTAATCCGATTAATATTTTACAGGTACATGTTTCTCTCATGGATTGCAATCTTTAAATTTGGTTCGTATGCCATAGCTGGTGCACAGATAATCTTTGATTCCTGCAAAATCAAGTGACAATTTATTTGATTTGATAGGATGACAAAGATGTAAAAGGTGGCTGGAAGCATCTTAGATTCTGCCAGGCACTTACAGATGATGCTACTGGAGGAATGAATGAATATGATTCACTTCTTGACCTCTTGAGATTCATCGAGACTTCTTTACATAATTTATTGCTTGGTAATGTACAGAAAAGTCGCAATGCATACTCTTTGAAAGAGATATGGAGAATCTATAATACGGTCCAAAAATTAATCAGAAATTTTGTAGTAGAGTATAGATTCCATTTCCTCGCACTTATGATAGCAGTTGATTGGTTAACATTCGTGAATGATTTTCTAAGAACCATAGTTTCATTTCAGTTTGAGTATAATTAGCCAAACCATCAAGTGCTGAAAGTATTCAATTTGTTTGGTTACTAAGAATCCGAATTTGAGCGTTTCAACCTATGGGACGCCATGTACTAGAGCCTTGATTGGGAAAATGCACTAAATATACTTGAATGGTAAAAAATAAAATAAAAATACGAATGATTGTTTCTCCAGTTCGAACATTGACAAGCTTTTACGCGCTTAGAAGAGGATCCTGGGGAAAAACTGTAAGAGCAGCATTAGTTGAAAAAAAGAGGGTGCTGCATGAGGCCTAAATACTTTTATTTTTGCTCGCAGGACCGCTATTTAGCTTGTTAATACGGGGCCTCGTGATTTTACATGGTTAACAAAGATATAAAATGGCAGGTCTAAAAACATGCATGTTATAGTTTTTCACAGGGAAGATGTGCTCCCAGGCCTGAGCTATGGATGAATTAATTACACCTTATAGAAAACTCTCACCATCCCATCTCAACAGTAAGTAAGCATAGATTAATTTGCAAGCATCAATTATTCTTAGTTTATGATTGATTATAGTAGGGATTCTTCTCAGGACTGAAAATTTAGGGATAAGTTGTTGGAGTTTAGAACAATGCATTCGTGCTTTAACAGAATTTGGAAACCCAAATGGGATTCTCGAATTCGTCCCACCACTGATTTGTGGTCCCACCTGAATGAACCCACGATCACAATGCTTTAAGACATTCGATAAATAATAAATTTTCCTAATGTTTTAGAGTATAAGCATCGACTAATTTAACTGGTGAGTTAATCAGCACTGGTGTAAGAACTTGTTATAAACAGAAATCATGACTAAAGAAGGCTATCTGCTAAACATTGCTGGCCCAAAATCCTTTTCCAATTATCTTTTTTTTTCAAGGGGAAAAATAATGTGTCTCCAAGCTTACTTGTATTCATGTAGTTGGAACACTCTTCGCCTTTAGAGTTGCTGAAAGTGTTCCTCATCATTTTTGTCCAGAATAAACAAATAGTTCATGCATTCCCTGATCACTATTGTATGGCACGAAGGCTCAGTTCCTGTTTCAAGAAAAAAACCATGGCGATTTCTGGCCCACGTCCCTGATTTTTCATTTATTTTAGTACTAGCTAGGGATTAGGAAATAGGGACATAATAAGAGATTCCACGGCACATTTACATAAAATATAGTATATACATCTAAGTGCAATTGAGCACTAAAAGTCAGGTAATTATAATAATACTGCTGGGTGATTTATAGAACATTTTTATATACCAGTGCATATGAGCACCAAAAGTATCAATTATACCACCATCATAAAGGAACTTTTACGATATTCTATGCTAACCCTTAATATATTGATAAATGGAATTTTAATAAGATTACAAATGTTCTTCTTGTGTTCACCAGTAGTTTTCTGCGATTCCAATCATTACTGCCACTTTCTTTCTCAGAAAAGTTCGGCTGGCTAATGCTGGTTCTCATTGTTTCGACTCGTTTCATTAGTTTGCAAGACCACCACTACAAAATTGTGAGCAAATTCTGTGCAAAACCCAGAAGTGGAAGCTGCTCTCATACAAGGTAACAGTCACAGGGTTTGTTCCAATATATGCAGGCCATTCCTGGGCTGGAGCTTTGCTGGTTTTCTGCTCATATCATTCCATTTTTTTTCAACCATAAAAATGAAAGTAAATAGCTACCCGCTATCTAAAAACCCAGGTCCCAAATAAGAGCAAATGACAATATGGTAATTGACAACGTGAACACCATACCATGGCAGTGAGGGTATCCCACAAGTAGGTATACAAGAGGGCCTCTATATACGCTGGGAAACATTAACTTGACTTCCATTTATTCTATAAAAATGAATTGGCTTTTAATTAGGGGTTCTACTTGAAGGGCAGCTGCCCTGGGAAATAGCATGGAGAGAATCTAACGGGATGGTGTTTGAAAGAGACAGCATACCTGCAATCTCTCATATTTTGGTATTTGAATGGCGCACTGGATTCCTAAGCACAGTTCACAAAGAATTCAATCGGAAAGCTTCCTTTTTGATTGAAGTGATGACCAGTATACTTGAAATATGGATACATCAATGACTTTGTCGATGGAAATGCTGTCATGTGGTGCTGCCAGAAATGAACTTTCAGTAAGCTGGATAGATATATGATATAATCGTAATTGACATGGTGTCATAAACCAATCAAGAACCATTTTTAGGAATTTTCACCTTGGAAATCTGGGACCATAAACAATTAAAACTATTAGTGAGCGAATGCCATTTCAGGAGACTGCCAC
Organism: Populus euphratica; assembly: GCF_000495115.2. Taxonomy (NCBI): domain Eukaryota; kingdom Viridiplantae; phylum Streptophyta; class Magnoliopsida; order Malpighiales; family Salicaceae; genus Populus; species Populus euphratica. The sequence goes on along the minus strand of NW_011499847.1, from coordinate 6,008,237 downwards.
TTTGGAAATGAGCGTCTTTGGATCACATTTATAGTGCCTGGAACTGAAATCTGCCACTGCCACAATTCCACTCGACAACCCATCAAAAGGCCATTGGAAATAAAAAATAAATAAATTCCAGCAACCTTTTGCTCTAGGGGCATGTAAGTAGAAAATTCCAAACAAAGATACAGGTTTTTTTTTCCTCTGGAACAAAGTAACAAAAATAGCTGAACAAAAAATGACATTGCTAGGTTTTTCTTGGATAACCACACAGAAATCGCGTATTACAAGTGAAGAATCAATATTTTTATGTTTTGCAAGAAAATCTAAATTTTTATCAAAAAATGTGAGATAACTTCCTCACATATTAAATTTAATGAGCTATCAAACATAATATATTTGGAATCGAAACATAATATATTTGGATTCGATTACATGCTGAATCTAGATAAACATAAATTTAGTGAATTATCAAATACAATATACATGAATTTAACCATATATTAAGCCCATACAAGTGTAGGTCTAATGACCTGACAAATCAAATATATTTAGAGTTTGTCATATATTGAGTCCAAGTAACCATGATTTGAGCCCAAATAATTATAATTATAACGACTTGTCACACCCAATCTACTTGGGTTCGGCCATGCAATAAACTTGAGTAAGTATGCGTCTGGCAAGCTATAAGATCTAACAAATTTGAGTTTAACTACATATATAACTCGATTAAATATGAGTTTGATGAACTGCAAAATTCACCATACTTTTATCCTTATAATTTGAAGTTATTTTTTTATTTTTTATTACAATCTTTTATTTAAAATAACTAACTTTACAATTAGAAAATTCATAAACCCCATAAAAAATGATTGTTTTCTTGTGCTAAGATTTCTACCATCAATCATATATTTTAAAATATTGATCTAAATGTGTGATTAACCACTATTAAAACATCAAATAATCTTATTTTTTAATATATTATATTTTGAAACATCATCAGCAACTTTTATTGTTTAGTAGTTGAATGACAACTTGAAAAATAATATTCATAGAAAAAAGGAAACCCCATACTTTACAACTTGTAACTCAAGTTGATTCCTTTATTTACTAGTATTTCCTGTTTCTTGGTTTTATCGAATCATTAATTACTTGATTATTTTTAGATAATAATAGATAAAAAAAATACTCATAAGAAGTTTTATTGAAACCAAAAAATATAGGTTTACCTATCACCTACACCAGAATAAATAGAGTTTTCAAAGAAAGAAAAAAACATGTTATTAGAGAAAGACCTCCCAAGGATAAGAAATATAGGGTTAACAAGAGCTGAGAAAGAATATTTCATGTATATTCCTGTATAATTTCGAATTTTATCAATTCTAGTGAGTAGAGTAAATAATATAATGGAAGCAAAAATTCTTAGATTTATGAAAATATAAAAGAGCATACAAGTTTTAGATAATTTGAGTCTCAGACACATTGTTAGGTTAATTCCTCACCACTGTCTATTTGTTCATGTACAAATATCCCATTGTGACTAAGTATTTAGTACTGAGTGTTTAAAAAAGAAAATACTTAGAAATATACTAAAATATTCTTTTATTTTTTTTAGTATAAGCAATTCTTCAGAATCATAAAAAGTACTATAAAATGTATTTTTAGACAAACACACTACACTACTGAACAGGTGCTAGTCAAACGATAAACTTTCAGCCTCCATCTAATTTATTTATTTATTGTTGTTTTTGGTCTCAAACATACAAAACACGGACCGACCATTCAACCAAAAAGAAAGCCCCACTAAACTTGGAAATCCTTGTTTTTCATTCTTTGCATATTAATGGTGGGGATGCAATAATTTTATAGGTTTATTCGAGGGGTGAAATGTGTACCTCAAATGCACTAGAAAATATTAAAATTCAACTTCTGCCAATAGAATTTTAAAGCTATCAGTATTCACCGCTTGATACAAGGGACATTGAAATTCTGGTGTCATCATCCACAGGAAATAGTGAACTAGCAGTAGTGATGCCACTGCAACTCTCAGAAAAATCATGATCTTTCACATGCTGGGGGAAGAAAATAAACTGCGTCCTGCTGGGTGCCGTGAAATATGCGTTGACATGTCCATCATGAGAAATGAACTCCACAAAACTTGCAGGATATACTTAGAACCCTAGTATAAATAAAACCTTCAGGCAGGCATTTCCTTGCTCCATCCAATTAATGGTAGATTAATACTATCATTAGATATCAATAAAAACCTGTATTTCATAAGCAATGCTGCGACGGAATCACATTCATCACGTATCAGCTTTCAACTGGGAACAAACTAACAGTGACAAGCAACTCTCATTGCAATAATCTCGGATAAAATGGACGATATTTATTTTATTTTTATATAAAAAAGAGAAACAACCATCCCTTCCATCCATTAGAATGGATGGGTTGGCTTTGAAGTTTAGATAATTGTTTTTTTAAATGTTTTTTGTTTGAAAATCTATCAAAATAATATTTTTTTATTTTTTAAAATTTATTTTTAATATAACACATTAAAACAATAAAAAACAATTATCACCGCAGCAGCAGCAGGCCCCCGTAAGACTCAACCGAAACAAATTAACAACTCAATTGCAACAATTTGGCATCTGGGAATCAAGAAAATCTGACATTTAAACAAAGCGAGGACTCTGTTAATGAAGCCAGGATAGACGATTGGGGAATAAAAGACAGGGAAGGAACTAGGATCCAGACAATAAACGAACGACAGCACGACAAGAGCTCGTGCAAGTATAAATTGCTGAAGTAATGGCGGTGGCATAAGGGCACAATCATGATGAAATCCCGATCCACAGGTAGATTAACAGTTTGAATAGAGAAGTCATGGATCAGATATTTCCTCGAAAAAAAAGAAAAAAAAGTGACAAGATTTTTCAAATGATCAAATCACATTAAATCAGATCAGATCACACATGTCCAATTGTCAGTGATCAGTACATTCCAAAATGAAATGCGTGCTCCTAACATCCCATGTGCTATGAAAAGAAATAAATGCATGAGCTTAACAATAATCACCACATAAGTTTTCCAAGAATTTTCCCACCAGGTGAAACACCAACACTGATAGGATTGTAAGCCTGTTTCTCTGGTTCAATGAAGTTCAAAACATTGCCACCAACCAAAGAAAGAATCTACCAACCTAACCCCACCGCAGTACACTTCCGGTTACCGCATCAAAACCATAAACAGCACTTCTGCAGTCTCACCCTGCAGTTTTCCCTTGGTTTTGCTACCTAATTGTACACTTGTATGTGCAGAAAAACCAGAAACGTTCAACATCAAGCAAGAGGACATAAGTGAGAAAGGCTTTTATTCCCCGCCTTTGATCTGGATGCAGACATATGAAGATGGCAAAGAGTAATTGTCACAAGACGCGCCCAATGCACACAACATGCGCAGTCCAAAACCCTAATCTCTCAGTCACCTATGTTTCATTGATGCAAAGCATCTGCGCAACAGCCTCAAATCACTACATGTCCATGTGTTACATACCAGGACATTCAAAACCAGTTACAGCCCTTCTCATCACGAACAGCGATCATAATTTTATCAGACCAACGAATCAAGTACTGAACTTTCGTTGTTGCAGTCAATTTTCTTCCTTCTAAATACGGATAAGGTACAGGGACAGATTGAAGGACATGATCGAAACATGGGTAACAAGTAATAGAGGACCTTCCGTAATGCTAGCCAGACATAAAATACAGTAATTCTTCAAGTAAAATTAGTGATACGAACACTTGACTCGAGTGAAATTTGACAAGTCAGCTTTTCGCAAAACAATTGTCATTCTATTCAGCAAGATATCTTAATACTCACTAGTATAGAACCCAAACGTTATTCAATAGCATTTCAGAATGAAAATATTCATAGGAACTGACAACATAGATAAATAAAGTGTATTCAGAAAAAGCTACACAGAAAATCGATGGAAGAAAAGAATTGATCATAACTCAACTAAAGGGACTCCACGATATGCTAGGAAAAATATGCACACAAGTGGCTATATCAATGTTCGATTATTGAAAAACTAACAGAACGTGCATTCACATACCTCAGAACAAGCACTAATCTTTCAAACAAAAAGTGAGCACAAGGACATGTTTCAGTGCCAGTCATGCACACAGGCATCGTATTTCCACCAGCAATGTATATGAAGTGTAACATGAAAAAATCTTCATGGGACAACCCTTGTTCCATACAAGTTGCTGGTTTACAAAAGCGGCATGCAGTTTATAAAACACACAACATTAAATATGGAAAGAAGAAATGATCAAAACGATCTACACGACAAAATACATCCATTTATAAACTATGCTACGAGATCCAATGGGGGACAACATGTCTGGGCGGAAAGGAAAAAGGCCAAGCAAAGAATTAAATAGATACCAAACGCTTTATTTAATCCATATCAGTCAATATGTGCACGCAAGATTACAGCCAAAAGGATAAGCCACATATATCTGAAGCATCTCAAAAAATAAACTATCATTGCAACCCATACAGACATCCCGACAGTAATTATCCCGGTGGGCAGAAATGACACGACTAGCAGATTGACAGCACGAGAAAACCCACAGTTAAATAAAATACTGTTCAAATATTCTTTTATGCTTGTATATTTCCTTATAACTGGGCCAGTGAACAACACGAGGAGACAGTAATTCAATCAAGAACACCGATTAAGTTGTATTAACAAGTTCAATTCACTAAACCATGGTTTACGCACAAAAGAAGTGCATGAATGTTTCCTAAAACTCAGAAAATATGAAAGTCGGAAAAAGTTTCAATATTCTAATCGAGAAGGATGCATTTCAAATACAAGAATAACAGAAGTAGCAAATACACCATGTATTCATGTGTGCATGCGATACAATGGTTGTCCGTATGACGAAAATGTTACATGAAGAGAAGTGGGCGGAAAAAGACATCCATGTAATGCTCTTTCTTGTTTGGCAGTAAATGATGGTGACATAGCAACTACTTCTCATGCTAAAGTCTAAAGCAGCACAATAATGATGAATACCACATTTACTTGTAGTTGATGGAACCAAACCAACCCAATAGGAAGGAACTGGTGCAACAAAATGTTAGCACCGTAAAAGTACAAGATTGTGAGAAAACAAGCAAGGAAAAATAAAAGGACTTGGTCATATACATATATATATATATATATATATATATGGGGCAGTTTTAGAACAAATTAAGATCCTTTCTGTTGTAAAGCATGACTGGCACAGTGAATCCAGGCAAGACAAATTACTACACAAAAAAATTGAAGTTCATAACAGAACGCTTCTTGATGATGCATTTATACTTTACACTGTAGATCTCACCTTTGCCAAACAAAAACTTATAACAAACCAAAAGAGAGGGACAGAAAGATAAAAAAGAAGGCTACAACTTCAAGAAAGCAAACAGATTTTATTTTATTTTTTTATCACAAAGTTTAAGAACTAATATATCTGGTAGAACAGGATTTTTAGACTCTACTATCTTTTCTAAAATTTGATACAGGAATTGCTCCAACAATGAGAAAATGCAGCTTCTTTGGCATATGATGACCCTCGAAATGCTATTACACAAGGCAAATAGAATTAAGAAGCAAGAATACTTAAACCAAGACGCTAGAATTTTCAAAGAGAGAGCATATGTTAACAAGATACAAATTAAGGAGCAACTTACCAAAACCCTATCGATAATAATTAATTAGTGGACATAAGAAAAGTTAGACAAGAATGTCACTCCTTGATAAGCACCTTGAACGTGACCTCAATTTATTGGATTGCCATAGCCCGAACCTCCGAGTAACCCTCCAGTGGAAGCACCATAAACATCTGAAGGATCGAGAATCGGGGAAGAAGAGGCCCCATTTCTCCCTACGCCATTGCCACCACTACTGCTACCACCACCCAAATGCAGTTCAGATATGTTAGGGAACCCATCTCTTGTTTCAACTCCTTGGTCATATAGAAACCCTTTGAAAACATGACCACCAATCTTCACCACAGCCTGATACGCAAACTCATCTTCACCATCTTCCACTGCCGTCACTCTAACACACCTGAAGGTTGCTGGTGCAGTTACTAGCCCCGGTAGTCTCTCTTTAAAACCTGCATCAGAAAACATAATTCAACAAAAACCCTACTCAAAGTTTCACTTCTATATTAACAACCCTAAAATTTTGTCATACTCATATAAAGCAAGGCAAGTAAAATAGAGAATGATAAACTGATAAACTCAAAACCTTGGTGACTAGAGCTCGTGTCGTAGCTCCTTGGAGTAGTATTAGAAGTGGAAGTATGAGAAGTTGTAGTTTGTGAGCTTATAAGTCTAGGTTTCTTGACACCAGAAGTAGACCCAGTAGAACCAGCACCGCCACCGCCACCTGCAGTTGCCATAAGCTGACGCTCTCTCCTCCTCGCAGCCGGTACCCACGTGCTCTTCACATGAGTAACACAATCAAAACCACGACTTTTGCAACACGTCCTACACCTTCTATGGCTACAATCTTTCTTCGCTTGGTTTCCACAATCTTGACACGTAGTTGTAGCGGACGATGATGAATTCCCTCCAAGACTTCCACTTCCATTCCCAGCACTATTTCCACTTTGTAGTAGAAAATTCGCTGTTGAAGAATTGTTGTGATGATCAAGAATCGAAGGAGTGGTATTAGAAGCTTTCTTGATATATTGAGAGCCTTGGTTTTGCCAGAACTGATGAATTCCGTTAATCTTGTTTCGACCATTATTCAACAAATCTTGATCATCCATGTTTTGGGGCGCAAGACAAGGCCCCGCAGCAAGGAGTGGAATGACACCAACACCTACACCAACACCAAGAGCTGTAGCATTGGAAGCATTGATTGGATCTGCTGTTGAAAGATTGATTTGCTCATGATGCTGGTGATGGTGGTTGAAGGAGCCAGCGGGAGCCACCACGAAGACATCGCGAAGGCCCACCATGCCCATGTCTGGAGAGATGCCGTAGTTGATGGGCCGAGCTGAGTTAGGCCATGTTGGACCGGATGTTTGGCCGCCGCCGGTGGGACCGGCATTGAAGCCGAGGGAGAGGTCGTCTGGACCAGCGGTACGGATACCAGAGGAGTTAGAGGTGGCCCAGTCAGCAAAGGCACCAGTGTCTGATAGTAGCTGCCTACTCCTTGTAGTAGCCACAACTGATAATTTTGTAAAAAATTATCAGATTGTAAAATATAAGAAAGACAGAATCTTTATATTTATAAGTATACAATACGAGTGTTTTTATGATAATTGTAGAAGAGAGAGAAGGAAGGATAGATTTTTAGAAGAAGAAACTAAATCTAAGGATGTGTGTATGTAGGTGTTATGTGAGTGAAGTGGGGTCGAGAACTCTGAAATTGTATCAGAGAAAGAGAGATTTGTAGAGAGAGAACAAGAGTGGAAAGAAAGAGATCTTGTTTGTTGGGGTGGGCTTCGTTTCGTTTTTTCTTTTCTTTCACTAGGCAGGACTGGATGCTGCTGCTGCTGCTAGGCTCTGGGGTTTCTGTTGGTAATATAGAATAGAAATACTACGCTAAACACAACTGTCACTTTGGCTTTTGTGAGATTGTGAGAGCCAAAAAAAAAGAGAATTTGGGATAGAGAGGGAGAGATGACTGAGATTTCTCTGGAAGATGGGGGCAGGGAGAGAGAGAAGTAGAAGAGACTTGTGAGAAGGAACAAAGACTCCCTCTTTGTTGTGTTGTATTTAGTAGTATTTGTTGTCTTGCCGACCTTTCTATGTATCTATCTCTCTCTTCACGATCATCTTCTCCTTTGCTTCTTCTTCTTCACTCAGCTTTATCTTTCTTTCAAAATGGTTTCCTAGAAAGCGAAAAATGTGGTGGGTTCCTCTCCACCTCTCTTTCTGCTCTCTCGATACTATAGAGTTATTGTGATTATTATTGGAGGGGAGAGTGTGTGTGTGAGAGAGAGAGAGAGAGAGAGGTGAAAGAGTATAAAGACTTTTGTTCTCTAGTTTGTGTAATTTTATGAGGCTCTACCGTCACATGACACCTTTCATTCACTTTGGGCAACTTCTTCTCTACCCATGTAGTGGTAGAAGTATTACGAGGCCATCCATTCTCCACTTTCTCCCACTGCGCGTGGATATGCTTCCACCATCGCGTGTCGTGAGTTAGACTGAAGTTGAAGGAGGTGGAGAGCAGGATTCGAGTCCAGCGTTGAAGATGGCACGAGGCAAATTTTAATTCATATGATCGATCCAATTGGGTGATTTGTTGTGAATTTTGCACCTGCGATGGAGCCATTTGTTTCGCGATAATTACTGTGATTTCTCCCGAAAAAATTCTAAGTAGTATGTTTACAGTGTTTATTTATAATAAGTAATTTTTTGGCAATGATAAACTTTTTTTTAATTATCTGATGGTTTATGGTTAATATTTGATATTGGTAAGTTAGTGTGCTAAGTGACTAATAACTATATAAAAAAATTGGTGAATTCAGAGTTATCTTATTTTTAGGTAAGTATTTTTTAAAAAAATATAATAATATTTTAGAAATAAATTTTAAAAATAAATATATCATATAGAATAAAAATTGTTATCTCATCATTTTATAAGGATTCTAATTAGTCTTTATAGCTTATTGTATTCATTGTCAAAAAGTGAATATCTTTGACTTGATAAGAGGAAAAAATATCCCCTACTTGGTCATAAAAAACGATTCTTAATTGAATTTGTATAAATATTAAATTTAATAAATCATCAAACTTAATATAATTAGATTTAGTATTTAGTTGAGTATATAAAAATTAAGTATACTAAATGGCTACACTTACATGATTGAGCCCAAATCTAGACTGCTTAGCATTTGACTAAGCTTATAGAAATTAAGTATTCTAAATGGTGATATTCATATGTGATTGAGCCAATATATATACGAATCTAGGAAAGTTTACTCTAGTGAATTAATAATTCATACATAATTGAATTTAATATTTAACTAAATTTAAAAATATTAAATTATTATTTTATTTTTTATTTTTCTAAACAATAAATTGTAATTAAAAAATTTTATCCATCGTACAATAAATTTTTTTTTTTTGGTTGCGGATGAACTCAATACATGTGAATAAAAACAATTTGATTGACCGGCTGGGGTTGTTTTAGGGGCCGGGATTGTTCTAGGGTCCATCCGGTGCAGCACAGGCGACGGTTTTGACCCTGGTTATTATTTATTGTGATTGGAGTTGTTGATGTGGAGGTTCCAACAAAAACATTAAAAAAATTTGAGGTGAAAACACTGTTTATAATATATATAATATAAACAGTAAAGATTTTAATTTTTTTAACGTTCTTTTTTTTCAATGGGACTTTTTTTCCTTATTTGTATCATTTTTTTAATCGAGTTTTATTGTTTTTTATTTTATAATTATATTTTATTTTGCAAAATTATAAATATGCTATGCAATGCAAGATGTAAGAAAAAAATAACAAAAATGCAATATAAAAGGAGAAAAAAACACAGTCCACTTTGTGTTGTAATAATTACCCACAATGTTATTTTTTTTAATTTTTCTTTGTTATTTTTTTATTCACACTTGAATCATTTACATTTAGCTAATTTAGTGATGAGTTTTATATTTTATTTTGGTTGTCTTCATATAAAACTCTAGCTATTTTAAAATAAATTTTGATATTAAGCTAATACTCAATTTGGTATAATAAAATTTATTTTTATCAATTCAAGTAATTAAGGATCTAATATTAAATTGAAATAAATATTCAAATTATTTTTTTTCTAGAAAATAATATCTTTATCTTAAATTTTCATTTTATTTTGATTAAAAATAATAAATTTATTATCATTTATCAATACATATATTTTTTATTTATTCTATTGTACACAGGTGTAAACTTTTTAGTTTACAGTTAAATTTTTTATTGATGTTAGAAAAAACATTAATAAAGCATGCATACGTTGTTTTGCATCGAAAAAAAAGGTTTTATCCTGCATGGTAGCACGTGAATCTAATTGGTTTGTATTATATATTATTAAAAGTGATTCTGAAGAAAATAATATTCAAAAGCCCTTTGTAAAATTCAAGAGCTTCAATTTATAAATTTTCCATTTAATTAAAACAGCTTCCAAAACATCATTCAAGGTGACCAGAGGAGAGGCTAGCTCGAGCAGGGAAAAACCCTCTAATGGTTTTGTTTGCTCAGGTTAGGTGGCTGCGATACACTGCTTGTGTTTGCTCCCTTTTTTTTTCTTTTTTCTTTCAATTAAAATTTGATTTTTAGCATTGTTAAGCGTTGTTGATTTACTGCATGTTCCATCAGTTCTGGCCTTAAATTTTCAATCATTGTAAATTGACATGCGACATCTAATATATATGTTTCTAGATCATATTGATAAGTTAAAGTGTAAGCCGCTTGAACAAGTAAAACGAATTTTTCTACTAAAACAATTGAGTATAGTTTTTAACTTGATTTTTAAATAAGTTAAAATTTTATGAGCACGTTATACCAGTTTAATTTCCTATACAATCATCGAGTTTATTTTCATGCCCAGATTAGATAGGTAGTTGCTGTTTCATGGTTTTCTCTACTTTTATTGTTGTTTTTTGATTCGTTTTCTTTATAATCGAGAAAGGTTTGATTTATTATTTTAATAGTTTTATATGTTGTTTGTATAAGACTTTGTGAGATTTAAAACTTATTAAATCAGATTTTTATCTACATTGTAGATGCAATTTTAAGGTTTGTGATTTTTTATTTTTTTTACTATACGTTCACTTGGTGACTATGTCAAGTTATATATGTAATTATCCATAATGTAATTATGTTTCGTATATATTCTGACTTTCTATAAAGTTGTGATTGTAGCACATTTATGGTTTGAAGATTAAATATATAATGTGGTGAAGGTTTTATTCTGCTTGATAATGTTTCTAAGTAAAAAATTTTTCTTGAACCTATTATATATATTGAGGTGATTCTTTTTAAAAGAAATTAATAAAATTAATTAGAATATAAGTTTGTTCTACCATCATAAAAAACTAGACATAACATCATACAAGACAGAAAGGCAAAATCAATAATTTATCTAGTTAAAGGAGCCTAAGCTTCAGAAAAGCTATGGACAATACAGCGTCTCATATTAAGAATTGATGGTCAGGATAAAAGAGCAGACAAATTTCGGATCATCTCTGATAAGAACTAACTGATTGAGATCTTACTTTTAAGAAGCATGTCACACCAATCAAGGACGTTTCTTTTTACCTTTCAACATCTGATCGTCAAAAAGCAACTGAACCTTTATCCCTACCTGAGAAATATAGTATTGCCTCAAAAACCACAAGCTGTAAAACAAAACAAAGTACCCACAGATCATCTATCTGATTCATATTCAAACAGCAAAATCAGATATTATATGCACTCCTTGTTTAGCCATGTGGTCTGCCATATGATTACTCTCACGGTAAAAGTAAGTGTAGATAATTGAATCAAAACATGAAGTTAGCCTCTTAGCTAAAGAGAAAAATTTATTATGAAACCAAGGCCTCTTGTGAGGGTTATTCATCTAGCTAATGACATTGGTAGAATCAGATTCAATAGTAATATGCTTATGATGTAGGAAACAATTAGAGACTGATAATTTGATAGATTTGATAACCGCTCTCAACTCAACTACATTGGAGTCTAAGATCCCAACTTAAAAAGAAAAAAAATACCTAAAAGAGTTCCATGGTGATTCTGCAGGACACCACTAATACCTGAGGGGCCAGGTTTGCCGACAGAGAATCTGTCTACATACCATTTAAAGCTATTAGTCATAAGGGGGACCATATTACACCAATCCTTAAATTTTGAGTATCAATCCATCAAATCAAACATTATGCGAATCTTAGTAAATATGAAAAGGAGTAGTGGAAATGAGGTTTTATAGTCTTTATCTATAATCAAACCCGAGTAATAATAAGGAAGAACAGAGTATTATAGTTTGAAATCTTTTGCTTAAATATCACATCATTACAAAGAAGCCAAAGAGACAATGCCACTAAAAAGAATAATATTACCCATGTTTTTTTTTTGAAATTTACCATATACCAAAGAGTCTTATTGAGAGAAAAGATTTGCCAAGTTCTTTAGGCAACACCACGTTAAGCCCCACCAATTGATGATTTTGGACCAAATGATCCAGTACTTGTAGCAATGGATAAGGATATGGTCAATTGTTTCTTCCTCAACTAAGTAGATAGGGCAGTTAGCAGTTGAGGTATCTAATATGCCTCTTCTGACCAACATGCTACGAGTGTTGATTTTCTTGATGATAGTCATTCAGCAAAAGACCTCTACTTTAGGGGGAACAATTCCTTTCCAAATCCCAATAAAAGAGAAAATAATGTCCATTGAGGGATTGAGATTTAACAGCCTATAGAGAGATTTAACCGAGAATCTTTTTGTATTATTGTTTTCCCTAACAAGCCTAACCTCTACTTCTTTGTCCAATTACACCCTTTAAAGAATAACATTCATTTTATCAAGTAGTCCACTATTCATTCCTCGTAAAGCTCTAGCCCGGGAGGAAAACCAACACCACGCATGACCATCCCACATTCCTATCTTTTCAAGGCTGGCTTTTTTTATCATTTGATAACTGAAATAGTACAGGGAACCGATATGCTAAGCTATCATTATCTGTCCAATCATCAAGCTAAAACTTAATCCTTTTCTTATTGCTGACTAGCACCACATATTGATTATTCATAATATCCCGCAACCTATTATCTTTAACACAATGATTAAAAATCCAAGACCATGTACTTTCAATCCTTGAGATATGATCCCGCAGAATAAAACTTGAGTATTTAGTATTGTAAATGCTTTTAATCACATCCTTCCACATGTTTGACTCCTCTAAGTTATACCTCTATAGCCATTTGAACAATAAAGCTTTGTTTTTACTCCTTAAAGATCAAATCCTAGGACCACCAGCACTTTTTGGTAGAGAAATAGTAGACCAGCCAACATTGCATAGTTTCTTGCCTTTCTCTTTTCCCAACTGCAAGAAGAATCTGAACTTCTTTTCAATTGATGTTGCTACCACTACAGGCATAAGGAACAAAACGAGAGAGTAAATGGGTAAATTACTTAGGACATATGTGATTAAACATAACATATCCCTTATCGATAAGAGCTTGCCTTTTCATAAAGTCAGCCTAGAGCGGATATTATAAATGATAAGATTCTACATCAAAGATCTACATGAGTTTGAAACACTCAAACAATAAGTTCAAGGTCCAACTAGACACTAAAAGCCTGACCCGACAAGCAATGTTATGGTTGTTAAAAAACCATCTCAACCTGATAATTTAAGCTGTCAGGTAAGGTCTCAGGATATAATTTATATAATTCTCTAACACACACCCTCAAATAAAAGCACTCTAGGCTTGAAACTTGTACAACCTCACACTACCTTGTGTTTAATTTTAATAAATAAAGATGATAAGATTTGAACTCGTGACCGCTTGGTCATCAAGACCCTGATACCATGTCAAAAAATCATATCAATCTAATAGCTTAAATAGTTATATGAAATTTTATAATATAATTTATATAATTCTTTAACAATAAAAACTGAAATGACCGAACCAAGTCTGATGGAACAAGATCTTATTTCAACAAGGTATTTGAATCAGGAAGAGTAGGTAGGAATCAATGAAATACCAATACTAGAAGAATGACTATCAACTGACAAAGATGGCTTCTTCTTCGTATATGATTGATGTTGTTAATATAAATCCATTTGGTATGCATTGTTTTACAATATAAATTTTTAAATTAAGATGATTGTTTTATATGAAATGAAAATTTTAATTATAATATAGCGAGTTCGAGTTACACCACTTTTAAAGTGTGTTAATTATATGAGTTTATTATCAAAACATACATGATAATTTAAGTTTTTTTTATTAAGATAGCAAAAATCATGTTATTATTGATAATTAAATCAATAGAGTCAGGATCAACCACTTTCAAAGGTTTATGTTTATACTCTACCCTTCTCAATTTCTCAATGACAGAAAGATCAACGACTTATATTTGTTGAGAGGGCTTAACAAGGGCTAGGTTGAACCTCTCTCAATTTCACGTTTGTTAGATTTGATTTAGTTGACTTTTCTTATGTTAGGGACAAATGCTAGATTATTCTTGACCCTGTTATGGCATGTTTGGGGAGTGTAGTTGTGATTATTTTTTAAAGTGTTTTTCACTCGAAAATGCATTAAAATAATATTTTTTATTTTAAAAAAATTATTTCTGACATTAGCAAATCAAAATAATTTCAAAACAAAAAAATATTAATTTGAAGTAAAAAAAAATAAAAAAATTTAATTTTTTTCAAAGGCGCTTTTAAAACGCAAAAACAAATAGGACCTTAATCTTAAAAAAAATCTTTGTTGAATAATAATTTATTTAGTATATAATTTATATTAATTTCTAATAAATTTCTCATACCAATATTATATATTTCAAATAAAAAAAATTAAGTTTAAAACTTGCACGGATAAGCCCATACTACACTCTCTCAAACCCACACTATCTTGTAGTTAATTTTATTACTTAAAATGAGATGTTAAAATTTGAATTTGTGATCACTTAGTCAATAAAGTTTTAATATAATGTGAGATAACTTTTTTAATAAAAACAAACTTAGCCTAAAATTTTAAACTATCAATTGAATTTTATCTTTGTCTAATAATAATTTATTTGATATATAACTTATATTATTTTCTAATACATTCCCCAGTCCCATGTTATTTTTTTCAAATAAAATTTTTTTATGTTTAAAACTTTCACAGATAAGCCCATACTACACTTCTTTAAATTTATATTATCTTGTATTTAATTTTATTAGTTAGAATGGGATGGTAATATTTGAATTCATGACTATTTAGTTAATAAAATTCTAATATCATATCAAAAAATATTTTTCGTAAGAATATTCTTAGCCTAAAAATTTAAACTATCAGTTGAGTTTTCAGTATATAATTTATTAATTATACCATATCTAACAACCTTATTAATTTTATTAATTAAAATAAAGGTATTAAAATTTAAAAAAATAAAATTTTAATATCATATCAAATAATCTTTGTAATCTAAAAATTTAAATTATTAAATACAATATATAATTTGTTCTTTTAAATGCTACTAGACTAAATTTTTAACATTAACACTAAGTTATGTAACTTGATTATAATTGCCACAATATTTGAGTTAGTTAGGTCGAAACTCGATGATTTAAATGTAGCCGAGTAAAAAACTATTCAACCTTCTCAAAATCTAGATGATTTAAAAAATAAAAATAAAATATTTTTAAAACTCTTTTATGTATAAGAGAAAAAATATCTTATACCTAATTGACCTATAAATTATTATTCTTAAAATTAATTAATTTATATTGTTTAAAAAGATAATTGATGTCATATTAATTTACATGAATCCCAAGTATTCAATTCTATTTACGTTAACAACAATCACTCTTTTTTAATCAAATAAGCGAAATATCAAACCCAGACCCTATATAACTAACTTATATACACAAAATGTATATATATCATTGTATTTTATCTAGTCATTTGAAAATCATCATATATCAATCATAAAGTTAACAATGATCACTCTTTATTAATTGAATAAAAGAAATATCAAACCCAGACCATGTACAACTAACTTAAACACACAAAACATACATATACATATACATATACATATTATTGTATTTTACTTAGTCTTTCAAAATCATCTTAAATCAATCATACAGTTAACAATGATCACCATTTATTAATAGAATAAGAGAAATACCAAACGCAGACGATGTACAACTTATACACATGAAATATGCACACACACACACACACATATATATATATATATATATATATATATATATATATCAC
>NW_011499847.1:5885638-5992217 GCF_000495115.2 Populus euphratica | reverse complement strand
ATATATATATCACCGTATTTTACCTAGTCATTCAAAAATCATCCTATGTCAATCATAGAGTTATAGCTAATAACAACTAAAAAATAATTATATTTTTATTTATTTTATTTTATTTTACCCTCAAAGGTTTTGTGGGATATTATCAGATAAGATGAGGTTTTAAGAGGAGAGATAAAGATAAAAATAAAAGAAAATATAAAAATAGATAAGTTCTGTCTAGATTTTATTAGCTATTATACTAAATTTTAGAGAATAGAGGGCTATGTCAAAAAATATCTAATTTTAAAGGTACAGTTTTGTTGAATTTGTAAAGATTAGTTTGTTTGTAAGCATAGTTAAGGTTGTTTTTCAAAGTGTTTTTCATGCCGAAATATATCAAAATAATATTTTTATTATTAAAAAAATATTTTTTAAATCAACGCATCAAAAATATTCAAAATATATAAAAAATTATTTTTTAATAAAAAATAAAATTTTTTAAAAATATAATTTGCGTCGCATTTTTAAATATTATTTTAATAACAATTAAAAAAAAACACCATGGATCCACGTTTCAATTGCCATACACAGGGCGTGTATTGCACGTTCCTGCACATCCAAAGTTTGTCTTTCAAATACAAATAAATAAATAAAGAAGTCAGTCCAAGGTAGAGTGACTTCCGTCGCCCCTCCACAAAACCATATATCTGATTCGTTGTCGTTTGGATTGGATTTTCTTGTCTGATAAACGGGAGAGATTTTCAAAACTGGACGTAACAATTTGCATCCGCCATTATAAGGGCCGAAAATACTCACTAGTGTTCAACCTCCTCCTCTTTTCTTTATTCATCTAGTACAGCACGCACCTTCCTCCTTATTTATTGCCATCATGTGAATCCATTTTATACATTATAGTTATCGTGGTTTTAGATTTTACTGAAGTAGTTAATACAAAGTATTTATAAAACTCATAGTCTCCACGGCTTAATTAATACTCAAATCACTTTTTTGAATATCATGCTTGAAATTGTTCTTGCTTTTTTTTTTTAGATTAACGTGGGTGTCCGGGCCAGCTTGCGTGTACCACGACTAATCCTATGGGCCCTGAAGTTAACGATCATGTAAGCCTTCAGTGACCATCATATGAGCAACCAAGGACTCGAACCTGAAATCACAGAGGGAGCAAACCCTTTAGTCCCAAGTTTTTATCACTTGCCCACCACAACAATGATTTGAAATTATTCTCACTTGTTCTCACATGTGACGGTGTATTTTATGTGGGAGAAGAGAAGGATTGTTACTGGCATGGGACTTACTCGTGTTTTTGAATTTGGGATGGATGATTGCTTTTCAAAGAGCGCTCTATAAGCCCACTATTCTGCCGTTCCTTCTCCTCCGAGGAGATGTTTTGAATTGTAATATTTTTTAAAATATACTAAAATATTTTTTAGAATTTTTTATGATATATCAAAATCATAAAAAACACTAAAAAAATAATAATTTATATTTTTTCAAATTAAAAACACTTAAAAATCTTGCTTTATTCGGCTATGTTGAGATTGGGTCAAGGAGAAAGGTTCTAGGCTTGGATTGGAGTTGGTTAAAAAAAAATCAATTTTCTTGTCGACTAGAGCAAAAAATAAAGTTTTGTTTGTTGTATTGATCAGCAACTTGAATGATGCCGAGGAAGTACGGGGACTTGGATTTTCTTTGTTTTTCATTAGCTTCTGGGAATATAAACGCCTTCTTTCTGGACGTAGTTGTTAACTGAGCAGCTTTATGACAGCAATATAGAGCAAATTAAACCCGGAAAAAATGGATTATAGAGAAAGAAATACAGTGATTAAAGAGAGTAAAGATCGGAAAGAGAAGGGTAGGAATTCCTTGACTGGGAGCAGTTTTAGAGTGAGAACCTGTTTGTTATGTTTTTTTAGGTTGATTATCATACCTAGGGGCGGAGCCAAAATTATTTCTAGAGGGACAAGCAAGAAAGATTTTTCTAGGTTTGCTAGTTTTTAGCTCTAAAATTTAAATCTCACTGGATTTATAGGAGGAATGTTATTAAGAGGCCCCGCCACTGATCATGCCCTTTTAATATAATAATTTGAGGGTTAATTACTTGTATACTCAAAACTTAGTAATTATCATGGAGTTTTATTATTCATAAAGTTTTTTTTTAATTTAACCTTTATTTTTTTCCGATTCTCTGTTTTTAATCTAAAATTATTATTTTTTTTTAATTTTATCCTTAATTTTTTAACAATTATTCAAGTTATATTGAAATCAATCAAGTCAATTAGATCGCATTAAAATAACCTTTATATAATTTATTTTTAAACTTGATTTAAAAAGTAGGATTGAGATTTTTTTAAAATTTTATCCTTATATTTTATTAGTCAACTAAATTGTATTTGAATTTATCACGTTAACTAAATTTGTCAGAGCAATTTACACATAATTTAACTCTAAACTCTAATAAGATAAAAGGTAAATTAGAGAAGTTTTTATGTCAAATTTTATATGTATATATTTTTTAAATTTTATTCTTATGATTTTCTTGTTAGTTATTTAGAATATCTTTGAATCTACAAAGTAATTAGATAGTTTTAAAATAATTTTTATATAATTTAATTTTAAGATGCTTGGTTAAAAAAATTTAAAGGTTGATTTAAATTTAATAAAAATATTAAATATTTTTTTATATCCTAGATATTTTTGTCATATTTAAAAAAAATCGGATGTTAAACTAATTTATGTTCAAATAAAAAGTATAAATATGTTAGATGAGATTAAAAATCAAGTCCTTGGGTGATCTATTCTATTTTAAGGACTAACTTGTATTAGATCTTGAAATATTTATTTAAATTTTTTAACCCCATAAAGTATCAAAGTCTTGGACGTAAAGTAGTGTGATTATTACTGGAATTATTACATGGGGGCGCATTCATGGTATCCATGTAAAGACTACGCGAAGGTCATATGCACTTGGAAAGACAAAAATCTAGGATTAGTGTTTAGAATAAAGTTTTGTTTGAAAATACGAGCGAAACTACTATTGTATTCACGTTCTCAGATGAAAAATATAATTTTAATATTTTCTATTTAGAAATCGTAACCACGTCCATGTTCACAAACACTATCATAACATAACAACTGATTAACGTTGACATAAACTCGGATAATTCGCTTTTAACAGTAGACGAGTGTCCATAATTAGAGTAACTTCAAAGCGTGGTTCGGTGTATAACTTTTGTATTCTGAGAAAACGTCAAAAATAATTGAATGTTTAGGGCACGTGAAAGCGAGAAAGCGAAGCTCTTCTGGGTCCTCTGGCATGCCGTATGGGGCCAAGAATCTCGTCTTAAGTCTCCTCCTTTGTCACTTCTCTTCTCTCAAGGTCTTCCTTCACTTCCCTCACCTTACTCATTCTTATCAAAGACTCTCTTATAAGCGTGTTGCTAATAAAGTGTCTCTTTTTCAAAGCACACTCATGTTTCTCTCTTTCAAAGTGTTCGTGTATTTGGAAAGCACTTTCCTTTTGAGTTTCACTCATTAGCATGTTGGGTTATGGAGGAGCTAATCCGGCTTCTCTTAGTAAAGCATGAGTGCTAACTCCATTTTTAACAAGATGGTATTCTCAGCAGAGCATTATTTTAAATTTAAACCATCTCAACTCAAATCATAATGAAGAAAAAGAATCTTAAGAATTTGAACACCCTGGTTAGGCTTCTACATGGTACCAGTAATAAAATTGATCTTGAACAGTATACCAAACAAAGTATTGCTGCAGTACCCGTGAGCCATGATTATGATTTTCTCCACTGGTTTTCGGGGAAGGAAAAAGATAAGGGATCGTTTGGTGCTGGTTCGAGTTCTTGTTCTGGTTCTCTGATCGTGGCAGGATTGATCACTTTCTATACATATATTTGGCAGATTTCCAGTTCGTTGTTCTGATGATCATTACATGCTTATCAATTTTATTCTGGTGATATGCTACGACTTAGCATTCAGGTTCCTGTGTCAGTTTTTCTAAGAGATTTAAATATTGCTGTAGTACGGAATATTAAATAACATCATTTAATTTCTAGCTTATTTTTCACCAGCTAAAGTTCCGTCATTGATCCTGTCCTGTCCCATAAGTAATCCATCAATCGATTAGTATGGCTTTTGGGCAATACACACTCGCACCAGAGAAAAATAAAAACTGGGTAGAGACAAATGAATCCATCACTGTAAATTTTTATCTTATCATCAAGCTACGGATATTATTAATGAGTGCTTTTTTTTATCATGGAGGAAAATTCAAAGACTAATTGGCCTGTGACCAACAACGAACAACACGTTCTCCATTAATCCCTCATTAATTAAGGAGAAGATGTGTAAACTGAGGGGCCAATAACTTCTTTTTTTTTCTGAAAGGAAATCAATCCATTATCTTTGTTGAGTAGATGAATATGAAATGTGCAAGACCCTTATGATCGATACAAAAAGTGGAGATAGGTGATGAATTTTATAAAGTCAAGCGGCATATTTGTTCAACAAGGAAAGGAGTTTTTTTTTTTTTTAATCTGGTAATTAAAGAGAGATAGAGAAGAAGTTAAGCTAGCTGTACATAGGACAGTCAAAGAAGAAGGTCGTCCAAAGAAGTACTTCCCTTATAAATACTCTTAAATTAATGGATTGCTAGCTGTCCAAACCAGCGAACTGACAATGAAACTAGAGAAATTTAGGTAAGAATTTTTGAAGAAATAACATGTGACAAAAAGAAGAAGAAGAAGAAGAAGCTAGCTGGAACTGCATTAGAAAGTGACAAGTCCAAGAGTTATGCCCACAGGTGAATCGTAGACTGAAAGATGATGATGATGATGAAGATGATAGATAGATGGATAGATAGATACCCTTTGAGGCGTTAGCTATTATGATCTCTAGCTTTCCCTAAAGTATAAAAGTATTACTGGTAATTAAGGCAAAGTTAACTGCGAAATTCATGTAAAGATTAGTAGTATTAATCAAAACTCAGCTGTATGCTTGCTCGCTAGGCAAATGTTCCATTATCATTTTTTTAAAATGTATAATTAACTTAGTAATAGTAAATTATCAAATTACATAAGCATGTTATTTGCGATTCAATTTATAATCACTTTTTTATTTTCTATCAAGTCATTACAATTACATACTTGTATATCCATATTTCTTTTTTATAATTTTATAAACTTATTAAAACATTATACTAATTGATACAGTTTTTTTTATTATTTATATTGATATTTTTAAATGGAAACAATAACAAATCAGATAGTGGATGCTTAATTGACCCAAATTGAAAAGTAGAAAACCAAGGTTTAAAAAGTAGGCTAGCAAATGTTGTGTGCTAAGAAATTAACTATTTAAATTATTTTCTTATCAGATCAAAACATATTTTATACTACACTTTTAATTTAAATATTATCATTCATTAATTGATATTGGTTGACATGAATTAAGTAGAACAAACAAATCATATATAGATATGTATATATAATATATTTTATATTTTCGATCGATGCTTATTCAATTAAGAAGAGAAATATTATAAAATCATATTACATGATTTCATCATTTTGTTAATGAAGAGTTTAATTGAAGAAAAAAAAAGAACATTCAACTATTGTATTATCATAAAGTTTTATAATTTAAAAGACTTCAACAAGGATTGATCTAGCATGATTTTATTTTCTTTGTTTTTTTTATAGTTTTACTTTTCAATAAAAAAAAACATTCAATATGCCTCTTATCTTGAAGTTTATATATAATGCAAACTTATAATTGATTTAAATGAAAAAAATAATAAATATACCGTAATTAATCTTGATCTAGAACTTGGAGTTTCAATTTTTTTTTCTTATTTTCTTTCTCCTTGAAAGTAAAAGACTCCATAACATTTATTATGAATTGTCAAATAAGAAGCTAAGGGATGAGGTTCATTGAACATGATTATATCAATTATGGCATTATTTGCTCACGAGTAATACAAACAACCCATGCATAAAAAAAGAAAAAGAAAAGGGCTGGGTAGAAAAGAAAAGCAAAGAATTAAAGCTGGTGGAACAAAGATAAAAATAAAGCGAGATTCTCGCAAAATTAACTTCGATTCATACTTTTGTTTCTGGATAAATCAGTTCGTGATGCGGAGAGATTGATCATTGCACTTTCAATTTAGCACCCAATAGTGTAAATGCTACTTGCATCGAAGAAGAAAGAAGAAAAAGCCATCTGATTAGGATTTTTGATAAAGAGAAAGCATGTGCTCGACGCCCCCATCAACAATCAACCGAAGGCATAAAATTAAATCCTAATTCTTTTAGTTTGCATCTGTGTTTTCAGCATCGGGAAAAAGAGCATCCCTTTCTTTCTTCAAAAGCAGAAACTTAAACCCGACTCCTTTTAACTTGATCACCTCTTGCATCTGGTGTTGGACAAAGCTTTGACATGTCAATTCGTCGAGGAGGTGTTTGTTTACCGAATTGAAGGGGAAAATAAATCATGCAAGTGAGATTTCAAGCATCAGGACGGAACTACATTGACCTGGGAGACGCATGGCACCCTCGAGATTTAAAAAAATCTTCTCTGGTCCTAAGATCTTAAACATCTGTACTGAAAACTAATATTTCCTTCTTCGCTTTTCCAATTCTAAATATCTGATTCCACCCCTGTCAAGCATCATGTTGTTTATTGTTTATCTTGGAACCCAACTTTTCCAAAACCGTGTTGCATCGCTGTGGAGCAAACCAAGCATCGATCTCCAACGAATAAAAAAAGTGCCAACATATAACAGGTGCTTCGTCAACGTAATAGGAAAATTAAGGCAGCGCGCGGCTGGTTGAGATCGAATGTAAATAGCATCGGTGGAGGACATAGAGAAGAAGAGAAAATAAAGGCAAACGATGTACACTACTGAACATGTGACTATGCTTCAGTTGATTATGTCTGTGAGGTATACCGAGTAATTAGAGCAGCAATGCTTACAAAGAGTCTGGACGTGAAAATGCTGCAGTTACTCTATAAACTTCCGTCGGGGCATCCAACCATGTTGCGCGTAGAGGCCAGAGCTAGCCTAGGCGAGCCAGTGAGGCAAGCCACTATCCAATCTAACTTTGGCTAGAGGCAATAGAACCACAATCTCAAATGGGTCCCTGCGACCTAGAAACGGTGCAAACAATCAAACGGCGAGTTAACTTTTTTTATTTGTTATCTAGTTGGATAGGTCCTTCAATCCTTATTCCTTAAATGCATCTTGTACGTCCAAGGGCAAGTGCTGTCTTCAAATTAGCTTGCAAGGGTACAGAAACCCTTTTTCAACTTGAAATTCCCCCTTTCTTTTCTTGATTCAAATGCGAAGGTGACAAATCTCCTTTATTTATTGGATTTTGTTGGTACAGTATGAGGTTGCTCATGTGAACCACATATTCTTTCAGTTGTTAAAAAATCTAAAATTAGCTTTAGCTAATAGAAAGGGAGGTCTTCGTGGCAAGAAATCGGATTTCTCCATACAGGAGTGTCTGCTCTGAGAGACAGTATCTTTGATCACGAGCGTGTTAAATCGATTGGCATACGTGCACATAAGTAACATCAGTGTATCTCAAAACAAATCTTCTTGCTGACTGCGATGCCCGCGTTGATAATGATCTTGGAAAGACATCAATGTCATGGACTCACAAGTGGCACCCGATCTCTCTTTTATTCGCATTAAGGTTTTACCCGCTTGACCAAAGTGAAATCAGGCCGAGTAAGAATTTAATCTGGTTTGCCCGAGATTAATCGATGAAGGATTCATCTACTGCCCAGCTCATATCCGATCTGACATTTTTCTTATTTTCTTTAATGTATGATTATATTATAAACAAATCTAACCATCCGTTCTCTAATTTTTAACTAATATTTACTCTATGAGTGAAATGAAAAGATCATTTCTTCAATGTTTTGCATATAAATATCTTTTTTTTTCTCAATATTACATTATAAATCACCAAGTGCGACCATTAAACATTATTAGAGTGTATTTATTAAAATTGATTTGTGGTTGATTTGTGTTAAAATAATAAAAATCAATGATATTCGTTAGAGACATCAAATAAATACTAACATAATACAAAAAATTCTAAATAAAAAATACCATGATTGATTAGGAGTATTAAATGTAAGGGCACTCGTTATATAGAACAAAAGAAAATATAATCTAAATTTTTTAACTTCGTTTTCTAAGGAGGGATCGGCGTACATATTGTTACATATTTTGTATTTCATATGTGGTAGCATATGTTAATATTGTATAGTTACCCTTAAAATTAGGTGTTGATTTGTTCGCCTGACAATAACTCCCTAAAATGAGCACATTTAACTTAATTCTTTTTTATACTAGTTTCCTCGGTAAGAAGGGAACTCTCATTGTACTTGTATATACCAATGCTTATACATGAATAATATATGCAATTCTCCACAACTCAGTATGGTATTATACCCCCTTGAAAAAAGAAACAAGACTTTTGTGTCGCCATCATCATTGTTGGTTTCTTGCGTATGATACCCCCTACCCCTTATGTCTTCGTATCCTACCAACCTTATCACGATCCTTGTCACGACCCCTATTGTTATTGTACAGCATGATTCCTTTACCTTATTGTTTGGATTCAAATTAAATGACTCCAACTAAACCCTTTGATTGAAGATGATGGAACTTCAAGCTGCTGCGCAACATAAACTTAGTTAATTGATTGACAAAACTATTGTTGTTGACGAAATTGATCCTAGTTTTCAAAATAGAGTAAAAAATATGCCATTGTTTTAGACTGGTTGCTCAGGATAATGAAACTAAATATTAGAGTTGAGTATTTTTTAATCGGTTCGGTTTTAAATCAAAATAATTAATTAGATTAATTTTTTTTAATTTTTTAAACCAAACCAAACTGAAAACTGGTTCAAACTGATTAATTTTGGTTTAGTTTGGTTATGTTTTTTCTCTTCCAAACTAGTTCAAACCAAAATTATTCCAACTTATTCATAGTCCAAAAAAAATCTCTACATAGAAGAAAGCAACTAAAAATCTTTCTTATTTGGACATTTTGATGCTTTGTGCCTTGACTGCTGTAATTAAAATAAGAGCCTCCAAATCCAAAGCTTCTACTATGCACAATAAAAAAATATATCATATTTGTTAGCTGAAACTTATATGAACAACTATGTCCAAACCCTCAACCACATAAGCCAGTAAAAAATAAGAAACACAATGAGGAAAAAATGGGGGAATGAAAGGAAAAAAAATACAACACTTGGCTTTTGCTCACATTATCCATGCATCCCGTAAAGCCTATAACTTTAGGTTTGCAGAGAGTAAAGCGAAGGGACAAAAGACAAAGCAGAGAGTAAAGGGTAAAGAGAAAAATCAAAGCAGAGAGTGAAGGGAGAGATATTTAGAGAGCAAAGGAAAAGGGAGTAAATATGCAGGGAGCAAGGGAAGGGTGGCGGCTAAATGTTACTTTAGGGTTAGAAAACACTATATTTATACTTTTTTGTTTAAGTGATGGCTGGCTAAATGTTACTTTAGGGTTAGAAAACACTATATATATACTTTTTTGTTTAAGTGATGGCTGGTTAAACCGAAACCAAACATGAAATTTTTTGTGATTTTTTAATCAGTTAATTCAATTTTTTTGGTTCAGTTTTTTTTATTATTCTTTTTCGATTTTCTCAGCTTAATTGGTTTATCAGTTTTTTTGCTCACCCCTACTGAATCTTATAACATTCTTTATTTTTTTGTCTACTTCACATGATATTTGAGATAATGTTTCTCACATGTATTTTTGATATATTTGATGAAGCTCAAATCTACAAGTTATGTTGTTAAGCAACTGATATAAAAACAACGAGGTAGATTGATTCCATTATATTTTGCTGGCCTAAAATATCTTTAACAAGAACTTGATCAATATCATCCAATTAAAATGATATGTGCACAAGATCTTAAGCTTCGTTAATAAAACATTATGAAATATCGTATCAATGACTTTCTTACTAGTTTGTTAATGGAATAGAATCCTTGTTTTGATTAGTCCATGCATGGTTCCTTAGTAGTCATTTTTCATATGAAAGATTTGGTCCTCTCCTTACTATTGTTCTTTCAAATACATATCCATATATGATGTTTTTGATAAATTTTTTTATGATTTTCTATAGATTAAACTTTTAGCACGACCTAACAAAGCATTTTCTTATACTCGTCATAAAGGTTAGGGTCAAACCATGATGTTTGGTGGTTATTCTCCATTTAACTCACTTTTAAACCCTATTGTTGTTGTGATATCCAAGGCATCTGTTTATAGATCAATAGATAAAGATGGCTTGAATTGTTAAGGGACACCAGTGAATAGATTTAAAGAAGAGTTCGAAATCAATGACTAGTGAGTGAGGAAAGAAGCTCACTCAGCGTGCAAGAGCGTCTATTCTCTATTTAAATCTTAGATATAGAAGTTCCACATCATTTTGACTCCTAGACAATCTTCCTCTTTTCCTTCCTTAAAAGAGGTGTGCATGTCTCTTTTTTTTGTAAGGCATGAAAGGAGGATTAGTTGAGAAACGATTCTTTTTTGAATTTGAGAGGATTGGGCTAGTCAGAATGTAAAAAGCAACCTTGCTTTGTTGTTAAGGACAAAAGGAAAGAGATCAGGCCTAGCCATCCCATCATGTTCTAACTTTTGATATCATAAGAGAAGAAAGCTACAAGGTAATCAAAAAGTCATCCGACTGCTCGGTGATTAAATTAGAGAGATTTTGATTGTTTTCTCTTCTCTTTGACCTACTCGGACTGATCATCTTTCTAGAACAAAACAAGCTTAGGAAGCTTCCTGGATGGTATTTGGATCACGACAAGAAACTTAAGGTTAGTCGCACTACTCGCATATCCACCTTTAGTTTGACACTATATTCTCTGCACGGTGTGGTTGTCCTCATAACTACTAACTCCTCCACAATGCTTTCCATTAATGACCATATCCTAAATTTGCCACCTCTCTCTTCATGTTTTACATTGATGGACTTTTTACTTGATTCTACTCAACCAGGTAGACTCTTCATACATCTGACACTCATATTACTAGTTTGATATTTGATTATGGTTCAATCGATCACATGACATATGACAAGTCTCTATTTCATACTAAGAAACCTTATTTTCATGAGTATATAGTCATTCCAATGATGATTAAATTAATGTGATTATAGCTGGTTTTATTAATCTTACACATTCTATCCTTTTGCGTTATATTTTTTTCATTTTTCTTTATCAAATTATTTGTTACCTATTAGTTAACTTACCAAGCACTGAATTTTGTTCTTATGATGTTTTTATAATTTTGCTTGCTACAAGATATCTAAACAAGGGTGATCATTAGGTATGATATTAATAAGGAAGGTGTCCACTACGTCAAGAATCAAGTAAGTTTCATTATGTGTCTAGTGTACAATGTGATACAATTCAAATATTTGGTTGTGGTATTGCTACCTTGAAAATGTCTATTTTAGTTATTTACATCATTTTCTTCCATCTTTGTTTTAAGATGTTTATATAGTTAAACTCAAATATAAAGTCTATATGTTGACACATACATCAAGTATCTTATCATTTAAGTTTTAATAAAAATGATACTTTATTTACTATTATTCACTCTAATGTTTAGGATCATTTCCCTGTCAAGACTTGTAATAGAACTTGATGTTTTGTTACATTTTTTTTATATAATTGTACATATATGACTTGATTGTTTATGGTAAAAAATAAGAGTGATATTGATCGCATATTTCAAATGTTTTATAAAATAATTCATACCTAGTTTAAATCCTCTATCAATATTTTTTTACTTTTATATTTATCAAATAATTCATACCTAGTTTAAATCATTTATCAATATTTTTTATTTTCATAATGGTGGTGAAATTGCCAATATTGTCTTATTTACTTTATTCCAGGACCATGAGATCTTATATAAAACTACATGTTTGCAGCTTTTGAACAAAAGTGGTATTGCAAAACACAATAATGTGTATATTTTAAAAACTTCATAAGCTTCTCTTTTTGTTTCCTTAACTCCATAATTATTTTGGTCTGGAACTGTTATATATATATGGTGTACCTCTTGAAAAAAATGCATTCTTGAGTCTTGGATTTCAAGACTTCTATAGAAACCTTAGCTCAATTATATCTCTGATTGTCCATTCTTAGCTCTTATTTCTAGAATCTTTAGATGTGTAAATATATGCTTATATCCATAAAACATGACATGGTAAATCGAATCTTTGGGTTGTGTAATGTGTCTTTCTTCGTTTCACTTCTTATAAAAAAAGATTATTATTATTACCATCCATATAAAGGTCGAAAGTTTCTTACCATGAATGTTATATTTGTGGAATCTGATTTCTATATTTAGCTTAGTAAGCATGTTTGTCTTATTTCTAGTGCACATTCGATAGATGTGGCAATATCAGGAGTAGTAACAATAGATATACATATAAAATATTAGTATTTAATATATATTCTCAAGATATACATCTTGTAAATATCTTTGAGTATACAATGACTAATGTTTATGATATTAATTATAGTTATTTGTTGCCATCTAGATCAACATGAGGACAACCACTTGATTGTTACTCCTTATAAGGCAAAACATGATATATCATTTGTCAGTATATGTTTTATGTATGACTCCCACCTTAACATGTAGATTTTGTTTATAATCTAGTACTTATACAAGTTCCTTATACTGTTTACAAGGCTCTGCAGATTTTTTGATGGATTAAAGCCATGAATGTTGAGATGACAGTGTTAAAAAAATACCATGTAGAAAATTATATCTCTTACTAAATATAAGAAATATGTTGGTTATTGTTGAGTATTTACTATTAAATATCATTCTAGTAGTTTTATGAAGTATGTTTACTAATAAATATCATTCTAGTTGTTTCATGGAGTAATATAAAAGCATTTTTAGTGTTAAAAGATATACCCAGATATGTGACAATGATTATTTACTATGATGTTTTTATATCAACTTGAGATCGAGTATTATCATATGTTAATATTATATAGTTATAACCATCTCGTAAAATTAGATACTAATTTGTTAGCCTCAGAATAACTCCCAAAAATTAGCTTATTTAACTTTAATTTTTTTTATAATAGTTTCCTTGATAATAAGGGAACTCTTATTATGCTATATACATCACTGTTTATACATTAATGAAAAATAATGCTAACTCTTCTTAACTCCTCAATCTGATACTTTTAATATTTCACAATATATTTTTATTTATATATCCCTTGATTATTACATATAATTATTTTATAATAATAATATTTTTTTCCTATATTTTCTTTACTTGTAAGATGTTGAGTAAAAGCACGTTTGCTTGTTATTTTTTTATGTACTAAACAAGGCTAGAGGCCTAAAAAATAACTCGACTTATTTACTTTCCTCTTTTTTTAAGCCACCAAACGTCATTACTAATCCAATGCCTATAAAAAATAATACTCTTAGCTGATTTTCTGCTCTTATCTTTAGGAACATTTGAAGGTGAATAACTAGTCATTACAAGGTATGAATAATTTTCAAGAAGGCAGAAAAGAATGCTACTTCGATTATGTTTTTATTAATTAACGTGTGTGTAGTTTAGAAATAGAATTAACATTGCAATTTCATATATATATATATATATATAAAAGACCCAAACGCAGACTGAATTCCAGTTCAGAACAGGATACATAGTAGAACCAAACACCAGAAGATGTTGATGCTTGCAGCTAATAGATGAAAGCGAGCCAGTTGGCCATCACATTCAACCTAGTCACATCAAAACGTTAAATCGAAAATACCATCAAATTCTCATCACCGTCCACTCCATGTTCACCGTTGACCGGAACACAGTTCCGAAACGAGACAAATAAAGAGAAAGAATCGAGAATAATTGCCACCACCTCCTTGAGATTTGTGACATTCTTCTTTGATCATCGTCTGGAATTAGGAAACTGTGCCTCTCTATCATGAATTACTTCATTACTTATACTGTCATTCATCAAGGTCAAATGCTAACGACAAAAGTTGTTTGAAAATTCTGGCAAACAAAACACCGGCTAGGATAGATTTTAAAATATAATACAGTTTGATAAAAGTCGTTGATTTTTAGTATAAAATGCAATGCCATGGTTAATAATTATATTTAGGATAAACTAAACAGAAAGCTCCTTGATTATAATTTAGTCCCTTGATTACAGCTCTCTAATCTGAATTTTAAAAGGATCACGAGCATGTACCCCTATGAATGGAGCCCCGGTCGAAGGATGACATTCCCAAAAGAGACCGTACAAGGACCAAAATCAAGAGTTTTAGAGATCATGGGCTAGATTGATCAAAAGTTCAATAATTTTTAACAGATCAATCCCATTTCTTTTCTTCTGCCTTGTGATTATTTTTTGCGAATTTGGCATGTGGATTAAGACGTCCCAATTATGTACGCAGTAATTCAGGAGGATGATTTGGTAGTTAAGAAAATTTGCTGTTTTTTTACATGTTTAAATCTTAGTTTTGACTGATCTATTTTAAGAAAGGATTTAGTCTTGATCTACATGCTAGTTGATATAAGAATACTTTTATTGTTGGAAAAAAAAAGTTATAGCAGAGATTTAATTCACGGTTAGCTAATTTATCCATGAATTAGTGAGTGATATGACCTGATTTATGAACCGTTAATTTCCATCCCTTCATGTATCATAATATGTGAAAATTGAGTTTCCAAGAGAGAATTCATATGCCAGATTCCAACAGCCATCGATGTACCGTTTGTCTTTGCAGTGTAAAGGTATTTTTAAAAAAAAAAATTGAACAAATTTTATATATTCTTAGATTATTTTGATATATTAATGTTAAAAAAATAAAAAAAACTTATTTTAATATATTTCTAAATAAAAATACAAAAAAAAATCACTAAAACAACTCAAATATCAGAAACCGTGAGTGAAGCTCAAATGAGTTTTGTCGAGCTAGTATGTGATTATAACCTCAAATTTCTCTAAAATAAAGTAGAACCTCGAGTGGACTCACGGCTAATACACGGAGCACATTAACAATAAGATACTTTAATATGGACACTACTGAGTCTAGCAATTTCTTTTCATTCCACAAAATAGCTTTACACGAGCTTTATAGGCTGCCATTCTTGTTGTTGGCTTGTGCTATGATCTATAGCCTGTCTGGTATAATTTATAATAATTTTATTATTATTTTTGAATCGTAATTTAAAAGCTAATTTCATAAAAAAAAAATTAAAAAAAAAAGAGTTCAGATGATTTCAAGTTAGAAGTAAGTTTGGTAAAAATAATTCAAACCATTTTTCTAAATGATGTAATATAAGTTGTAATCTATAAGTTAAAAGATAAAAAAATTGATTAAAATATAATTTCAACTTAATTTTATTGTATAGTTTTTATTCAAGTAAATAATTATTTCTAATCGAACATGCTTATGACTTTTAGCAAAATAGATGTCAAAACAGAATATTAATTCATCAACAACTGAATTTATAACTTTTATTCGAATTTAATACGAAGCTTCAGTGAAAAACAGAGCATTATAAGCAAAATAGATTCCATCCATTTCTATTGATGTAGTTTTCTTCTCTTTCAATATTCAAATAAAAACCGGTTTTTTCTTTAAAAAAAGAACTAGCTCTGTTCAAAACTAATGACTCGTCACACACACACATACGGCGGGTCATTTAAGTGCTCGTCGGGGATGTTGGTATGCTTTTCTCCGGTCATATGTCTTTAGGGTTACATTATTAGCTGATTGTACTCTCTTCCATCAAAGACAAGCAACTCGAAGGATTTCATAAGAATTCCCTTGGTAATCCATCCTTCCATTTTAGTTCATTCTCTAACCTATCATTTTGGTAGATATTTCAATGCAATCTGACAAAAATACCGAATCTCCACCTAATTTGTTAAAAAATAGTTTTAAAAAAATCATATGATGATATGATGTTCAAAACCATTTCCATTTCACAGTTATTTTTTCAGGTAAATGAGGTTAGATTTGAATTTTTCACGCATGAGTATTTTCACTGGTTAATTTGCATTAAATTAGAATGAACTAAAATGATATAGCGGCTAAAGGGATATGAATAAATTTGAAACTAAACTTAAAATATAATATAAGTATGTATTAATCATATAGCAGTATAATTTTTTTTATTATGATATTATATATTTGAGCGAGTACATGTACCTAAAAGATAAAATAATAATATAACTAATTTAGACGCAATATATCTAACTTAAATAATGAGATGAGCTCAAATAAGAGTGGTTTTGACAAGACAAGAAATTATTTTTATATAGGGAGGTGTTTGTTTAACTGAAAGTGGTTTTCTGAAAATTATTTTTTAAACTTTTTTGTATTTGTTTGTTATTAGAAAAGTTGATCAATAGAAAACACTTTCCAATCAAAGAAAGATTTGACTTACTTTTCAGAAAAGTATTTTACTTAAAAATTTAGACTGAAAACAGTTTCTGAAAGTTGTGAAAATTTTAGGAATGTCATATTACTTGCTGATTATATTAAATTTGGTTCTCAAAACTTTTGATTGCTATATATATTTTGTTTTGAATATTTGTTTTTCAATTTCATCCCTTAGAATCTAATTTTTATATTAAACTTTGGTCCTTATTTTTATAATTGTTATTTGCTTTTTTCTTATTATTTTTTTATCTATCGGATTTGGTTTTCATTCTTTTGATTGTTACTTATTTTATTTGAAATAATTTATGAAATGGTTATTATTATTATTTTAATTTATTTATCTTTCAATTTTTTTATTTGTTAGATTTGATCTTTATTATTCTGATTGTCATTTATTTTATTTGAGATAAATTATTAAATTATATTTTTTTCAATTTCGTTCTCGTTCAACCTTTTAATTTGTAAGGTTTATCATCATTATTTTAATAAACTTGAAAAAAAATAAAACATTAATAAGTTATTTTCTAAATCATTTTCCAAGACATAACGAAACACTGAAAAGTGTTTTTCAACTTATTTTTCACTACACTGTCAAATATCAGAAAATAATTTATTTTATCGAAATTCACTTAAAAAAAAAAACTACTTCCCAAGAAACAAATGGGGCTCGAGCATATAACTACATACCACACCCAATTGGGTTTAAAAATCCATTTAAGATCATAAAGTTCTATCTTCAGGATATTTACATGAATTGTTTTTGTTCGATCTATCATTTCATATGTATAAACAAAATATAAATAGATCTAATATTTTTTTCATCTCATTAATGATATTTTTGCTATTAATGCCATCAAAATCAAAAAACTTTTTAGTTTTTTATTTTCTAAAGATGACAAGGTTAAACTATTCAGGTAAAAGATCGATTTTTTTCTAATCTAAAAAATTATATATTTTAGAACATTAATTATAAAATATCAAGAATATATATCATTTTCTTGAAATTTAAAGCTTTTATTTTTGTTTATTATTATTCTCATTGAAAATTATTAATTTTTTCGTTAAGGGGTCTCTGAAGATCACCAATATAGATTGATTTTTTGCGAAAAACAAGACTAGTATCATGGAGTTTTGCACTTCCTATGCTAAGGAGAAGGAAATAAAGACATAAATATTTGGCTAACCGCTAATTTAAATACCAAATAAAATGTTCCCTGAATACATTGAATTCCCATGACATCATCATAAATTAGTCCTTCTAGTTTTGTAAAATAAATTAAATAAGTTTATTGTCTTAAAAAACTAATTGAGTAGTCTTTTTATTATTATTTATCAAGCTTAATTTAATATTAATATATTTCTCCAATTCCATCATCAACCTTTTCATGTTATTTATTTATTTCTTCTCAAAACAAACAAAAATCGGAACAAGGCATGTTATTAATGTAATGGACTCATTGATTATTTTAAAAAAAATTTAAAACAATATAATTTGTTTTATTAATTAAAGAGGATAGTTTATAATTATTACATAAACAAAATTTTTTTTTAATAATTTTACTGTTCACCACCATAGAAAACACTATTCTTTTTAATATAACCCGCAACCGAGCATATACAGTGATCTAGTTTCGTCCGATCTATAGTAGCTGCGTAGACTGAGAATCCAAGACCTGAGAGCAGAGCAGACCAGACCCTCCTCTACCAACTCAGCCCTATGAAAAGAAAAGGAGGAGTTCTTGAGAATTATTCCAAATACCATCAAAATGGGGAGAGAATAGCTTTCCAAAATTAGAAAAGACTAGAAGCAGCCCACTAGCCACCTCTTTTGTGATTTTCAAATAATCACCGAGTTTTATCTAATCACACTTGCTAAACTGTAAAGTGCAATTTCTTAAATCACCGATTTGATATGATCTCTTCGTGTCTCCTTCCTCTTGGACTTGAATTAAACAAAACTCCCTCATTAGAAGCAATCATGCTTAATTATTATTGCATAAAGATCAACATCCTTCTAGAACTTGTTTACGGCTACTTTTGAAACCTAACCTAGCTAGCTAGAACTTGACCAGGAGAAGAGACTCCCTGCCCCCTTTTCTTTCCTACCACATGGGAAACAACATTACACTGTAAATTTATAATGAAGTTTGTATTCGGTGCCGTGCTGAAATATATATCTTAAATGTGTTTTTCAATTAAAATGATATTTATTTTAGATTTATTTTTATTATTTTTCACACTAGGAAATTAAAATTATCTAGAAATATTTAAAAAATTAGTTTGATATTTAAAAAATACAATGAGAAACAAACTCTAACACAAAAAAACACTTGTCACTGTTGATTTGTTAATTTGTTGTATAAATAAAAAGCATCATCTTTGCACCTAATTGATTTTTTATCTGTTTATTTTTGTATTTTAAATTTTTTAATAAAAATTACATTATTTTAATATTTTTAGATTTTTTTGATGTATTGATATTAAAAATATTTTTTAAAAAATATTAATTCAAGATGATTTTTTTTTAAAAAAACACTACTATAATACTAAAAAAAACACTTATTCTAACAAACGTCGTATAACGAACGAGAGCAAAAATGGGAAAAAAAAGAAGAAAAAAAAGGTTCCACAGTTTCTTTTTAGGAAACCTGGGAGGCTTTTGACAACAAACAATATTCTAAATCGGTAGAGAAATGCTTAATTTCCACAATCATTCATTCAATTAGAACTGCGTACAAGAGATATCTAGCAGCGTGTGCTGGTGGGTGCAAGAAATCTTTGGTCCCGTGGTCTTACTGCCATCTCTGGAACATGCAAACACAGTTAACAATCCCACGTTGAAAAATAAATATAAAATTTATTTATTTATTCAGATCATGCAGAGAATTTTAATATGAATTCTTAACAAGTAAGTAAGCCTAAGACAATAAATTTGTGGTCCAGCCTGGTGGTTAAGAAATCACTCAACGTGCTACAATTACACGTCTGAACAATTTGTTTCGCCCATGTAAATAACCTTAACCTTCATCGCCGATCTTCCATGTTGCTAGTTCCTCTGAAATACAAAAATGGAGAACGATTAAAAAAAGAAAGTAAAAGTAATTAAAAGATAATAATGAGGAGGAAAGGTGGCGGGGGTACTAAATTACTAGATCATGCTCACCATTCCAGTTCAGTTATGTTCTTAATATTTTTTTATATTTATAAATCGTTTTAATTTATGGATGTAAAAAATAATTTTAAGAAAATAAAAAAATATTGATTTATTTTATTTTTAAATAGAAAAAATCGTAAAATACAATCTAAAACTAATCTTCATCAACACGAAGGATCGTGTTTACCAAGGGGAAATTATTGGAGGCCTGAAGAGGTGAAATTGGGACCCATGAGATGTACGGATTCATGCCCCCTCCGTTAATTTTGGTAGGGGTCCCACTCTATTATTATTCCTCGCCTTTCTCTCGAGCACCGTGCCTTGTCCCTTGTCTGCCCCTTTCTCTTTTAGATTATTAATTGTTAATTACCATTACTAGTTCCTTGCTTTACTGATCATTAGGGTAATTAATAATTTAATTGTTTTGTAATTTTGTTTAATTTAAAATATCTTCATGAGAGAAAGTTGATGAGTTTATCTCTCTGAATCACGTGCATACAGCTTCTTTAGGTCGCTTCAATTAAATTAATCACCGACCATGGCCACGTCCGTACACATGAGCCACTTCTATGTTATCCTTCGGGAATCCTGCCTTTTTGTTTTTTACCCCCCTTTCTCGTTATTTTTCACTTCCACTTTAAAACTTGGTTTGTACTCTTTTGGGTTGCATTTTAACCCGGTTTTTTATTTATTAAATCTTGATTTTTTTAAAAATAATCTTTAAATAATCCATGAAATCTTGATTTTTTTAAAAATAATCTTTAGATAATTCATGTTAAAAAGTTTTTTAAAAAATAATAATATTTTTTTAATATATTTTTAAATAAAAAATACTTCAAAAAATAATAGCTCCCATGCTTCCAAAGTATTCCCTCCTACCATGCTAAGTTTTCGAAGGTGAAAATTATTGCTGAATTTATATCTTTTTCCCCTTTATATTCCACCTCATCGCTCATCTATGCTTGTGGTCTCTATAATGAATCAAGAAAAAAAATGAAAACCCAGTAAATGCTCAGCCTGAATACAAACTACTCCTCTCGTGCTGTATATTCTCAACAGCAGTGCTTCTTCCTCCCTGCCACCACTTATTTAGTTTCTCTAGGTTACAGATTTATCCGAACATGACATCCGATTAATCTTGAAAAAGCTGGATTTCAATTTTTACTGCCAAGGGCTCAGTACGTACGTTTTGAAATCAAACCTTCTAGCACTGAAAAGCTGAAACGGAACAGTAAGGTAAATTGGGTTTTAAAATCCTCTTAAAATGTGTAATGCGGCATCCCAAGTGTTCAGGTCTGCAGACACCAGTCTTTTCTTTTTTTTAAAAGTGTTCAGGTCTGCAGACACCAGTCTTTTCTCTTTTTTTTTTTAAAAAAAACATTGTAGGGAGACAAGCTCTTGACTATACTCTTAAAATTAAGAGTCGCCATGCTAGAAGGTAAAGAAACTTTTACCCAGATTTACATCAAAGGACTCCTGCGAAGAAATTCAAAAGATGTAATCGTTCTTCTCTTGATTACAAAATTACAGTGTTTTAATTGTTTTCAGGGGGCATACTCACTACTGTTTTCTCAAGGAATTAAGTCGAATAAATATTATCTGTAATTCATTCATATTTGCATGCGATAGAAGATACACTGCTGTCTATTTTTTGGTGAGGCAATTTTTTTATCAATGGGGATAAATCTTGACAAGTATAAAAAAAACCAGGATTTTCTTCAAAGCACATCACATCCAAGTTGGAAGATGTGTTGTTTTGAGAATTTCAAGCCAGCAGCAAATTTTATGCATTGCTTTTCG
Source organism: Populus euphratica (assembly GCF_000495115.2). Taxonomy (NCBI): domain Eukaryota; kingdom Viridiplantae; phylum Streptophyta; class Magnoliopsida; order Malpighiales; family Salicaceae; genus Populus; species Populus euphratica. Next base: position 5,970,743 of record NW_011499847.1, on the reverse strand, counting down.
TTAATTTACTAGGCATGCAGGATCCAAAGCACTTGCATGGAGCATGACCGCTGCCTGTAAACGATTCAGAACTCAATCTGACCTCATCCATGTAAATCAGTATAATTTGGATGATTAGCATGGTGTAACTTGTAATTGTAATTTATTCGGTTTACCAGAAGCGATACTAAAAATTAAAATTAAAAAAATTAAAAATTTATTTGTCTTATTATTCAAACTAACTAAAACTATAAATATTATTAAAAGCGAGGTTGAAAAAAAATTCTTGCAAGGATTGGGTCCCTGTTAGCCCCCTGTTTTTTCCCTTGCGTGAAACAGCTCATGATTGCATTTCAAAAATAAAAATGTTAGATAAAATTAATGCCTGCTTTAAAGAAAAATATATAAAAAACAAAAATGCATTCTTTTAGACAAGTTGATTAAGAAAGAAAATCTATCGATATCAAGCACAGAAATATTTCTTTCAATATTTTGCTTGTAATCCATTAAAATAAACACTTTGTTATAAACACGATATAACCAAACAAACCATACAATTAATCAGCTATGCAAGCTGCACTTCAAATGTTCTTGACTTGATGGAACACCAGATTTGAACCATATATAAGACTAATAAAAATGACTGTTATTTGTAAGTTTTACTGTGTTATTTATACCGTGGAGTAAAGTATTTTTTAAAATTATTTTTTTTGCTTAAAAGATGTATGAAATAATTTTTTTATTTCAAATATTAAAACATAAAAATCTTTAAAAAAACTAAAAAAAAAATATAACAAATATATTTTTAAAAGATGATGAAATCAAAAGCAGTGGAAAACGCAATCCAGGCAAGCACATGGGGCTCGAGAATTTTCTTAGCGAATCCGCCAGCACAATCATTGGTGACTTTTTGTGATGAATGCGTGCAAACTCTTCCAAAACATCTCATTATAAAAAATAAATACAGATATCTTCTCTATAACGGAACAGGTAGCTAGTGGTTCAATATATTTACATGGGGAGAAGAGAAGAAAAGTGAAAGTGAAGACAAATTTATAATAGATGGTTTTTTTTTTTTCATTTTTTAATTTGGATTTAGTGTGTGAAAGTTGGTCATCACCCTATACGCAACTTATAAGTTTGATTGAGGTATAGGCATGATTGTTTTTAAATAATTTTTTATATTAAAATATATATTAATAATATTTTTTTAAATTTTAAAATTATTTTTGATATTATTATTATATTAAAATGATTTAAAAACATTAAAAATATATTAATTTAAAGTAAATAAAAAAATAAAAAAATTTTAATTTTTTTAAAATGTAAAAACAAACAAAAATGTTTTTTCTTTTTTAAAATTGATTGAGGAAAACAATTTCAATGCTTAGGGTTGAAATTAATCCTCCAAAGGTTTTTTTCTTGTCTGCCCTCACAAATCTCTCCCCTTTTTTTCGGTTTTTTGTTGCTTTTGTCAAAGAACTCCACTTTAATTTCCATTGCTAGCATGCTTTTCAGATAAAACGTGATTAAATGCACTTGTCAATCGCATTTTAAGCTGTGACCATCATCATTTCTCATTAAACTGTCAACCTTTTCTGCTTTTTCTCTGTTCATCCCATATATATCGTGCAAATTGTCAAATGATTAAAAGTGGATCTAATGAGGAACCCTGAGACAACAAATCAAGGGCTTCCATTGTGGTGCCGATGGCTTAGCTTTTCACGGTTCAAATTAAGTTCCAAGCTTCAATTCGTAACTCATAACAAAATGGTTGCAAAGGGCTGACTCTTAATTCCACATTCGAGTGTTTGTACTCTCTAGTCCCTGCTACTTGTGTACTCCAGTGATTGATTTATTGTTCGTGTTCCCATTAACGTTTTGGGCACGCACAACTCTCTTTTTGCCTCGGAGCTCTTGTCGCCTTTATACGAACAAGCCTCAGCTGGACCCTATAATAAACGAGTTGGGCTCGACTACTTGGGCTAGCTAGCCGTATGGTTCAATTTCAAGTACACCCAAAATGGGTCGTCTGTTGTTCTCTTTCACACATTCGGCCTACCTTATTCTATCCCTTGAAGGATACGGGTTGTGGTTGTTCAACCAAATAAAGATGCCGGGAGGGAGTTCTGCGATCGACGTGGAAGCGAGAGAGAAGATTGGCAGGCAGGCAAGGCAAGGCAGCCCAAAGGGAGGACGACTTTTACCGCGGCATGTGGCTAGGGAGAGAATTAGAGTAGAAGAAACAGTAAAAAAAAAAGTAAACGGAGTGAGAAAGAGGAGACAGGCAAACTATTTACAGATCACAACACCATACAGAGTCACCCTCAAGACCCAACACGCACAAACTCAAGCACACACACACACAGACTTGAAAAAAAAAAAATCCACTTTTTCCGAAAAGAAAGCGGCGCTCGCAGATCCTCTCTCTATACACGCCACGCCTGCTATCTCCCTCACTCTGAATATTTTCTTCTTTTTTATCTCCATATCTCTGACAGTAGCGATCGTTCATAAATTTCTCCTAGCCAGTTATTACTCGTTGCTGTTCTTGTGTCGCTCAATCTATAGGCATAACTAGCCAGTCACCCACTCTCACCTTTCAAATAAATAAAAATAAAAAAGGACATATTCTAAAACAAGCGCATTGTCATGCACGGCGTGAGGCTTCTTGCTTTTCTTTCCAGTTGTGTTTCAACAATCCAGTCCCAAAAGAGTGTTTGATTGGATCGACCAGATTTGTTTTGCTTACCCTTCCAATTTCAATTCCTGTTCATCTAGAACGACACCACATCTGTTGAGAATTGAAATCGATATTCCATCGTTAATATTAATTATTTAAAATAAGATCCAAGAACGGTATTTCTTATAAATATAGACTTATTAATAAAGAAGAAACTCACTTGCTATACGCAGGAGAAAATCGTTTAAAAATAATTAATTTAATTATCCACAGCTTTTAAAACCATCGGAGAGCAGAGTGAGAGTACTGTAGGGTTTTAGGTGATATTAATGCAATACAGGAGAGCACAGATATACTAGGGAAGTAGGGAAGAAGCAGAGCAGACAGCTTTTAGGGAATAGGTGACACACATGACGAGGCAGCTGACACTTAATTTCCCTCGAGCCCTGTGTTCGGAGGCTAAGTTAACCACTAATTCTACCCTAGCCTCTCCACGTCACTACAAGTTTTGCGGTTTTCTTCGGACTCCCTTTTTGTTTTTTTCCTTCCTCTAACACGACGATGAGTCATGGAGCACGCGCACTTGTTTTCTCCGCCATACACGCTCTGTGTCTTTGCTTTCCACAATCGGCATTATCAATTCTAACAAAAACAATTAATTTTCCGTCCACTTCTTTCAAATTCTCATTGGCAATCTTTATTTTTTTAAAATATTACTATTACCATCAACTTGCATCGATACCAGGGCGATGCCAGCATCTCAGCTTATGTTTATGCTCTAGTTCACTTCATGTCTCTCTATATCGAGGAGGTAATTAAGAGGTCAAATGCTATAATACAAGTATTAGAAACTTCTTCCTCCAATATATTAGTGATTACTTTTCCTGTCTCGCTACAAATTAAGGGGAGCAACTTCCCCCCTTCTCGTAGGTGGTAAAAAAATAGCAAAAAGTAAAGCAAAAATATCTCCATCCACTCCGTCATTATCCCTTTTTTTTAGCAGAAAGTTATTTCCACTCTGTTGTAACGTGTTCAGATTAGCAAGAGTTTTTTGTACAAGTTTAGAGGCTTAAATATATCAGAATGTAGTGAATATTATTATTTAATATATTTTTCTAGTTGAAAATATATTAAAAAATATATTTTTTATTTTATAATACTTATTTTTGATACCATAACATTAAAACAATATAAAAAAATTCAACAGTCGGATCACGATGCAAGGAATATGAAATTAGCTCATGTCCACAAATGTTAATTTGGGTGTTGATTTTATAAATGCAAGAAATGGATATAAATTCGGACGAGGCTTAAAAATGGAAGAGGCCGCATGAACGAAAATAGGGATGCACGCAGGCATGATTATCTATCTACTATGCTGGGTTATTACAAGAAAGAAGGAAAAAAATCAGGGTTTTTCTCGTTCAAAGACACAGACTTTATATACTATGTTATGTTTTTAAGAAGAGAGAATGGTTTGATCGAAATCATATCCTGACCCGACAGACAATTCTGGGATGGGGTCTGGCGCGTGGGTCTAGAAGATTTATGTTGGATTTTGGAATGGAACTAGAAAAAAGAAGCCTGGGACAATCCACAGCTCAGAGCCCCATGGTAGAAGGACTCCACACGCACACGTGTCTCGAGACGTATGGTCCTGTGAAAAAACAGGAAAGGGAGTGTTGAGGGCGGTCGCTCCGGATTCGGTAGTTTTTAACATTTCTAGTGCAAAGGTATAATAACAACATTGGCTCCACAGATCATGTTTTTTTTTTTTTTTTTTTTTTTTTTTGTCAAGGAAAAGAATTTTGTGCCCATTCAATTCACTATTACACTCTCCTTAAAGTCCTCACCAGCGGATCTTATTCCTTAAATATTCTTAAATAATTTTTTGTTTCCTTTTTTATTTCTCTTACTGAAATTAGCAAGTGGTGATTTTCTTCGGTTTCTTTTAACAAACTCCCATCCTATGATTTAATAAAAGCACGGCTAAACATAATGGCACATAGTTTATTAAAACAAATTAATATGACTTTTTAATTTGATTCTATTTATTTTTATATTTTAAAAATATTTTTATTTTAAATTAATATTTTATTATTATTTTATTATTATTTTAATGCGTTGGTATTAAAATAATTTTTTAAAAATAAAAAAATTTAATAATTTTTTAATAAAAATATTTTAAAAAACAACAAATACACTCCCAAACAATTCCTTACCAAATACCAACATGATTGATGGTGAGATGTGCCATATTACCTACTAAAAAAAGACTTGGGCTTAATTTCTTGGTTTCTTATATTATCACATGGTTTAGATCCCTTATAAACCTTCTAGGGTGTTGGTTTATATTGTTTAAAATATTTTTTATTTTAAAAAAATTTAAATTAATGTTTTGTATGTGATTTTTGATGATTTTATTGTCTTAATAAATATATTTTCAAGTAACAAACTTTAAATATAAAATTGTTAATCTAGTGTAGGTTGATTTTTAAAAGTATTTTTTTAAAAATATATTTTTTATTTTTTAAAATTTATTTTTAATGCCAATAAAACTACAAAAATTAAATTAAAAAAAATTCGAGGCAGCACATTGAAGTATGCTATTGTTGAAAAACCAGAAGGTCCCCCGTCTACAATGAAGAGGACTGGTCCCCCAATCACTCATCTATCTAATAAGATGACATACATTTGACAGTTGATAGGGATTTGCAGCTTTGCAGGCTTAGGGGAAGCCATGGCCCCCCACCATCCAACCCCAGCCAAACGAGCTTGAGATTTTTCGGTGGCAAACTCCAAAAAGTAAAGCACGAAAAGAATGAAGAAGACAGGCAGAGGGAAGGAGAAGTACTTTCGGCTTGCTTGGGCCCGTTTTGCTTTTCAATTTTAGGCTTCTAGCCCACTTGAGACAAAATAGTTAGGCACTTTGGATTTTGACAGAAAATATTTAAAACAAAAATGAATAAAATAATATAAGAAACAAGAAGAAGAAGAAGAAGAAGATACTTCCCGGGAAGGATGTAATGGCAGAAGAATGTCATCCTCAAACCATGTTCTTAAATGCGGACTTCGGGACTTCATGGATGTTAGACAATGATCTTCATGAATTTCCTGATATTTTCATTGAATACAGAGAGAAACACTGCTAATAGTATAGGTAAATACATTGTAACCATTAGAAAAAAAATTCCTCGTAATTACTGACACATAATTTCCACAAGAGATAATGGTGCATAGCTGATATCATTTTGATCTAGATTAAGGATGTCAAATAACGGTAATGTGGTGTAATGTCCCTCAAAACATCCATCGTTTGATTGTCATTTAGAATCAGGGTTAGCTAAGTACATCGAAATTAAACTCCTACCTCGTTTAAGCAAGTCTCTATAACATCCTAACTGATACAAATCAACTTACAAGAGCTTATCAAGCTCATTGATGAAGTAAACAAGAATTTCTTGAAATGTTCATTTTCTTGCGATGTCTGAAACTAGAGTAATTATATATGATTACACTCAAGATTGTATTTTGGTGCAATCGTGAAAGCTAAGGATTTTTTTTTTTTTATCGTGGTGCCGTACTGTTAATTGTTAAAAGCATTGCTTTGAGTTTCCGAAGTTATTGGGCCCAAAATAGTAATTTGCTAGAAAGCAATCGCTCCTGGGTTTTGAATAGAGCAAGTTATTGTTCCGGAGTGAAATTAGTCATGGCTGGAGCCTGACTTGAATAACTTCTAGGAGACTGGGAATCATTCAATCATACTCTTGAGATCTAATGGTAAATCCCACTAATTTTATAACTCGTATTCTTGAAGCTTCCCCCCCACAACGAATTATGCATTTGTAACATTTTTTATCCTCGACATAAGATGCCCCGCCTGATGACAACTTCATGATGGGAGCCTAAGAACTAAGAAGTGCAGCAGATGTCTCGCCGATTGCAGCAATATATAAAATAAAGCTTAGAAGGCCTGATCTCAATCACCACCTCGACTTTGTTCATCCAAAGGAAAGTCTCAACTGGCATGCTAAATGTCCAGTGAGATGCTCAAAACTTCCAACACCAATACGATACAAAAATGAAATCAGTCATAGATTTTAGCTAGTAGAAAGGAGATAACCAATCTGAACATTAGATGCCAGAAAACAATAGCATGTTAACATGAGGCATAGCATCGCATTCAAGGGAAGAAAAGACAGCATGCAGGAATCAAGGCTCCGCACAACGTTGGCATTCAAGAGTACGAAATACCTGTGTGATTATAAGCAATCTACTTGAAAGAAAACACATCAGGGTGCCGTTTCTAAAGAAACATTGGCCCCACTCTGTTCATCACATCTGTAAAAGTCTTAGTTAATTTACAACCAGCAACATAGTAGCCTGATATCACTCCTTGACCCTCAACTTCCACCACCACCACAAATGGTTCTTTGAATTTACACAAGCTTAGTACTGCCCTGGACGATTTGCAAGCTCAGCCTACAAAAAAAAATAAAAAATAAAACGATTTGCAAGCTCAGCCTACAAAAAAAAAAATAATAATTTCGAAACATAATAGTTGACTTTTAGTAAGTAAAATGGAGTTCTAGAGAGCAAAGACAATCCTTTTCTTCTCTATACGAATATCTTGAGTTTCTATAGATGTAGTTAATTGCTACAAAACTAAACAATAGTTAGGCTTCAACATTAACTCTGTAAATAGTTTAAAATAATAAGTGCCATAACCTAATTTTGATCTATTTGCTTTTAATTTAATTTCTTAAAGGAGCTAAAATTACGAATTAAAAGATCATAGACCAAGAGTTATTAAAGGTGTGATTTGTCAAACTTTTGGAAAGATTAGGGACTATAGTGTGTTTTTTGTTTAAACAAACTATAAGATAAATTCATTTTCAATTTTGAATCAAATTTAAATTCGAAAAAAAAGGGTAGCGTTTGTGTTTGTTTGGGACTGCAAGACTCTTGTTTTATGATTTTATAAATACACATTCTAGGAGACAAAAAGGAGGGGATTCTACATTGAGAGCAGATCACAAAGCCTTTGGAGAGATAAAAGAAATGTTGACCAATTAGAGTTACTAATAACCATAATACTGGGTGACGACTTCTTAAACAAGACCTTTCCTCTCAAAGAACATGATGTTAGATATCTGTTCTTTTTCTTTTTTAGAACATGATGTTAGATATCTGTTCTTTTTTTTAAAATAAAAAGGTCACCACAACATCGGGCAGTGACAAGATGATTCAGGCCTCTTTGAGATAACAGGACAAAGTGATCCCATGGTATACATTACAAGGCAAGAACACATTATTTCGATACAAAACCATTGAAACAAAGCAACAACACTAATTTCTTGATGATAATAATAAAGAGCAATATCACCAACCAGATTACATTAAAATTACTAGCAAATGCCAGTGTAAGTTAGCAAGGATATAGTCATGGCCCTTATTAGGAAACAACAATTGAATAAGGCTAAAATGTTAAACTGTGGCGCACACCACATGATTTAACTAAAAAAATTCCTACTAAATCATAAGATGATTACCAAAATTGCCATGTGGCTAGGACTAAAGGTAGACTCATGTAGTAAGCTAGACTCCAATTTCACAGCAAACTCCAAAATTGCCATGTGGCTAGGACTAAAGGTGCGAAGTAATGACCCTACAAAGCAAACTCATTTAGTAAGCTCGACTCCAATTTCACAGCAACCAAACCTGTTCCTAGAACAAGTACAGTTGGGAAAGAAATCTGCTGTCACCATGGCTTACTAGAGTAAACATGGGCAGGCACATGACATTTTATAGCAATGGGTGCATGATCCAACATTCTAGCAGAAAATGCAAGCCAACACTCAGATCATAACCTCCTCTGAAGATACATCTAGATGATGCATGCTAATATGCTGTATCTAATCAGAAATTAAATCTGTTAAAATGAGCCTATGCCACAGCAATACACCCCCCTCATTATTTTGGATCTATTTCAGCATGAAATTTGGCAAAACTGCACTGTTTTTACTATGAAAGTATTTCGGGTGGGAAGAGCAGTAAAAGAAATAAAACCATCCCAAAACAACAATCTAGGAAGCATATCGCACCAAAAAGGTAACAACTATTAAAATTTCGAAAAGCAACTGCATTTTGTGCCAAATGGACACCTCAAAATGTGATATTTCCATCACTCTACTCCTGCTTTAGGATATGCAATCAACAAGGCCATAATGACCACCTGGCATTTCTCTTCTGTTTTATTTTTGAACAGGAGAGAGGAGATTGAAAGGAGTCGAACTTCAGACTCCCCTGAAGTGTCAAAAGCACTCTCTCTACCAACCCAATCTATGATGGATTGGTCATTTGGCATTTCCGCCATTCAAAAAAGGCTCCCTGGGATGCTTTTCTATCATGTTCCCAGCATATATACAAGAACACTTCAACCAACAAATATGAAGACACTTAACTTCCTAGGAATATTTTCTTTCAGTTGTATATAAACAACCTAGCCACAAAGTGACTGCTTGAACTGACGCGCCACCTTACACAAGACCTTGATTGAAATCAGCAAAGCTAAAGCCCAGTCATTTCTAAGCAATGCCATACCAAATAGAATCACAGAGCAAAGCTGGCTTCTTAATTACATCAAACAAAGACGCTTCATTACAATTAAACCCTAACAAGCATTCAAATCAAACACATATTCCAACAATAAATTCACAAACCGAATCACAAGAATGCAATACCTCAAAAGCATTCTTCAGATGGTCAAGTTCCTTGTCTAGATCATTGATGGCCTGATTATACGCCTGCATTGGCGATGACTGGCTGGTCGTGTGAATCTACAAAAAACCCACATTCCAAATCGATTAGAAATCAAAACCTCAAAATTATTATAACATGAGAACGCACATTTCCACTACACACACAAAAAAGATAGATACGCTAAGCTTAGAATTACTAACCCTAACGATAATTTTGTACTTGAGAGGGTGAGGCAGCTTGTAACCAGCAAAAAGAACATTATCATCTCTGTGTAATTGCCTAATTAAACAAAATAATAATAATTATTAGAGTTTGATTAAGCTAAGATTAACGAAAACAAAATTTTTCGGAAAAATACATAAGGTGTAAATTACATGCGAAGAATGTTGCCGATGGTGTGGTCTTCTCTCTCTACGGTGAACGACGCAGCATTGATAATTTTCGTATCTCTCTCGTACGAAACCCTAGCAAAGAGAAAGCGAATTAATGAAACGAAATTGGTGATAGAGAGAGGAAGAGGGTGAAAAATACTTTTTGGTGCCTTCAGGGACGACGAATCGCTCATAGCGATCAGGGGCATTCATGGCGTCAAGTTCTTTTGTCTCCTTTTGCTCTGAGCAACACTGTTTGTGCGCGCAGAGCAGGTCGTCTTTGTTTTGTTATTTAAGCGCTTGCTACAAGAACGACTAGGCAGGCAACTACTCGTTTGGGAAATAAAACGACAAGTCTTGTAAAGTTAAGGTGTATTTATTAAAAAAAAAACAATTTTTCCTATTTTCCTAATTTTTCATATCCATTGTTCATCTTTATCCTAGAATATGGTTTTCATAAAAAAAAATATCTAAAATATGAAACAAAATTCTCATTTATATTGTAATTGAAAAAAAAAATTAAGTGAATGATGAATCAAATGATACCCTTGTTTCTTGAAATGGATGTAATTTTCTTGACAAAATAGGTAACGGTAGTATTATTCATGCTCCATGAAACATTAATCCCATTCTCTATTTATTAAAAGTTTTATTAATATATTAAATTATCTCATAACTTTAATGTAACCATGGAGTATATTATCTTGGCTAGATCAAATTTTATTGAAACTTTACTTTTTAATCATGTATTAAAATCCACAAATAATTCAAGAAAAATGTATAAAAATTTATTTTTTAATAATTATAATTCTAAAATTATCTATTGTACTTTGATTATTCTATTTTTATTTATATTGATGTGAGTCATTTATTTTTAAAATTATCCTTGTTTACTATTTTTGTCAACATTGTTCGATATGGTGTTAAATCTTTTAGCTAGCTAAACATAATATTTTCCTAGTCATTATTTGTTTTGAAGTTTCAAAAATAATTGTAAAAAAATTTAAAAAATCACTTTAAATTATTTTTTATATGTTTTTAAATTATTTTGATGTATTAATATAAAAATTATTATTTTTAAAAAATAAAAAATATTATTTTAATATATTTTTAAATAAAAAATATTTTGAAAATCAATTGTTACCATCTTGGCAAACACTACCCAATATAATCCCTCAACTTAAAAGACTTGTTTATCGTAGCTTTTTAGAAGGTATTTAGAAGTGTGGTAATAATTAATTTTTAAAATATTTTATATTATTAAATGAATTAAATTAATATTTTTTATTTAAAAAAATTATTTTTAACATCAACACATTAAAATAATTAAAAAACATTAAAAGATATTAATTTAAAATAAATAAATAAATCAAAAATATTTTTAAAATATAAAAACAAATAGAATATTAATAATGCTTTGTACAATTTATACTAATTTTTAATAAGCTCCAAGAATTGAAGGTTCTCGTTCTGTGATCTAATCGATTTCTCATGGTATGTTTGCGGATGATTGCGGATGATGTTGGTGTAGTTTGTAAATGAATAAAAGAAAAGATGTTTATCCTACATTAGAAAGAAACATTACCTCCTAATGTTTCTAAATGTGGATTTTTATTGTGTAGTAAATTAAGTTATGGTGGACAAACTCTCCTATTTGGCTTTCTAATGTTATTATATGGATATTTAAAATATCAAAGGATATCCTTTGGAGCTTTAAACTCGGTACTTAATATAAACAATTATACTGTTCCATGAAAAGTCTTACTGTTTGATGAACAATCATATTATTTCATTAACAATTATATTGTTTGATAAAGAACTATAATGTTTCATCAATAGTCATATTGTTTGATGAACAATTAAAGGGGTTTATCAACAGTCATATTATTTGATAAACAGTTATATTGTTTCATCATTATGTTTCAAGTCTATAAAAGCATGTTACTACAAAGAAAAGAAATATAACAATAAAATACATATATTTTTTTCTTGGTCCTATCTTCTCATTTTTTAAAAAATTTAAAATATTTAGTTGTATCTTAAAGCTTTTCTTGGTCTTATCTTCTCATTTTTTTTAAAAAATTTAGAAGATTTAGTTATATCTTAAATATATTATCTCTATATAAAATAAATAAACACCTTAAAAACTAATGTTCTCACATCTCTTAACCAACTTCGTATTTATATCCATCCTAAACTTTCCTAACAGATGGCGATGAAGATCACGTAACCAATTATGGCTTTCCGAAACTGCAAAGCATTGACCTCTCCCAGGACAATTTCTCAGGTCAGTTGACCCAACACTTCCTCAATCGGGATGCCATGCACGTAGCTAAAGTAAACGTCTTTGCGTAGAAGGAAGCGAGGATGAACACTGCCTTACCAGTCTCTCCAGCTTAGAGCAATTACTCGTGCTCCAAAATAACTAGCAAAGGAACAGATTAAGAACACTGCAGGATACTAGAATTCTTCTTATACCATTGATATCTCATGCAATACATGAAAACACAGACAAGAAGAGAGAATAAACAAGAAGAAAAGTGTTATTGACCCAAAAGGGTTGCTCATAAAAAAAGAAGAAAAAGAAGTAAATTCATAGTTATTCTAACGATAATTCTTATATTTTGTCTATCTATCTTTTTAGAAGATTTATGACTTCTTAGATAGGTTTAAAACAAACCTTCATAAGATAATAAAGTTATAGTTCTAAAAAAAAAGATAAGATAAAATATTCCAAATTTAACATAACGTTATCTCCGAGGATTAATTTGAGGTTTTTGATGAGGCTAACATAATTTATTTATTTTTTGATAAATTAAGCTTTTAGAATCACTTCAATTTAATAGTAAAATAAAAAATTATAGCTTTTTATTATCAAATTATTGGTTTGATGTGGGGGGAAAATATCTAACTCTATCCCACATGTTGATAAATGTGATTACTAAACCATATGCGCGATTCATTTATGATAAATCGCCATATGATATTACCAAATCTGTACAAGATTATTCAGAACCTTCCCTTTCTTCCGGGCCGACAACATTAGAACTCAAGGGTCTTCGTTCGCTCGTTCTTGCTGACAACCTTGTAACTTGTCACGTCCCATCATCGTCAGGTAATCTTTCCAAGTTTTATGCTTTGGACCTTTCACAGAACAAACTCTCAGGAGAAATTCCTCGGAGTTAACACAACCGACTTTCCTCTCTTTCTTTAATATGTACTATCATAAGGACCTCATGGGTTCTACACCACAAGGAAAGCAATTCAGTGCGCTTAACAACAATCCATACGAGGGAAACTCGTGCGGAAGTCTTTTATCGAAGAAATGTGAAACATCGCCATCATCTTCAAGCTTCGATGAAGATCACGAGTCAGAATCTTCATTTTAATTTGGTTGGAAACCAGTTGTTATGGGGCATGCCAGTGGATTTATAATTGGAGCAGTTATTGGGGACATTGCCTTTAAAACGAAACGTGAATGGTTGCTGAAGATCTTTAGCACAACACAACAGAAAATGAGAAGGATCAGAGCCAGCACAATTGAGACATAGAGATAGAAATTTTCTTAGGCAAGATCCTCCCTCCATGATGTAAAATAGGCATTTCTGTACTCCTTTTCCTTTTTTACCCTTTGTTCATGCTTATTCGTTTGCGTCGGTTGGGCAGGTTTAGATGAGCAGAATGACTGTTCCATGTGAAAACATCTGGTTTTGCATTATAGTTTGAGTAATGGAAGTGGCTTCTGTATCGCCTACGGGGACAGAATTATTACAACTTTAAGACCCTAGGCAATTTGGTGAATGTTTTATCCGTTTACTTTTCATAGACTAGATGTTGGTTTTCTGGCCCGGGTGAGGATTTGTTTAGTGACCAAACTTTCTTCTTCTTTTTTATCCTAACGATTTTTTAAGATATATACAGAGCACCGTTTTTCTTCATGATCATGGAGAATAAACAATTCATCATTTCAGTCACAGAGTTGTCTAGACTTAGAAGCTTGGAATAGATACATGGAAGAAAATCTCTGTAATCAGTGTTTCCTGAAACAGTTCAGTGTTCCAATTATCAAAACTTAACTAACATCTTTTTCACTGTGAAGTTTCCATTTTATGAGTTCGGTAATTAGCAGCTACAATGGCTTGACAGATCAATAATTGGAATATACAGATAAAAACAGTAATACAATTCCATCAACACCTGCAATGCGCCCCTCCTCCTTGTTCACCTCCGCCCATAACTAGGCATCAAGGATGTGAACTTGCCGTCCATGACAACAGTTGATGGCAACAAGGGCATAAATAGATATCACATGTGGAGATCGTCGAATTCTTCATTGCCATTAATCTCTCAAGCAACAGATTTCAAGGGAAAATTCCTAAATTAATGGGGAACCTAAAGGTTCTTGCAGATGAGAGCAACTACCTCCTCGGGGAAAGGAGGGAAAATCTCCATGGTCAGGATACGTTAGAAAAGCACTCCCCAAGAAACCATTTAGGACGGAGAACAAACAATCTCAAGAACAGAGAAACAAAAGAGATTTAAGTGTTTCTCCTAGTAAACGTACGTACTATTGCAGAAAGAGAAAAGGCTACATACTTACTTTGCTACCTAGCCCATTGACATTCGGCTATAGATCATCTATACTTGTTATTACCACATACGTAAAGATAGCTCTTTCGCAAGATAATATGAAAATTGTCACTTTTGTCATGAATGAATCAAAATAGATTAATTGTATTAAGAGAAATGAAACAATTTGGAGTCCATAATATGCTGTCTATTCTAATCAATTAGTACAAAACACATGTATAGGTATCCATATCATCTCTTTTAATTACGGGAGTTCACAGTATAGGCATGCCTTTGGAAGCTTTGGACAGGCTGATTACAGTGGTTCAAAGATCGACTGTCTATCCTTAATTTCTTCGCTTTTAATCAGATTGGTGTTCTTGCATTCCACACATGCATTAATATGTTCTCGATAGATATATATGGAGCTTGTTAATTAGTCAACCAAATTCCTTGAATAAATTAAATTACATCTGTCCTTTATCAGCATTTTTTATCTCCTCTATGCAAAGGATTCTTCTCGTATTATAGTTCACATATATAACAATTGAGAAACAAACTTTAATTAATTAATCAAGCATTAAAAACAGCACGCTCCCACCGAGTATAGCAATGTCTGAAGTTAACTAAAAAGCTAATACTTAAAAGCAGATCTATGGTTTTTCTCACAGCCGGGTATATCCACTAAAGTATTTAGACAGCATAAAACTGCATATACATGTCAATGCTTGATTGTGTTAGTCAAATGCGCTTGTAGTTCTATTAATTATATATAGCACCTATGTTTTCCACCCTTAAGAGGTCTTTGGTTCGGAAAGGGAAAAAAACAAAGCAGCTAGTGACCTAAAACTTAATTCGATTGGATAGGGTACCCTTAACACACTGCTAGCTAGCTACTTAATTAACCATGGAATGATAAGCTGATCATTACAATTTACAATGATTCAATATTTTTCATTATCCCTACATATCACCATATTATATATATATATAAGGTTAGCTACAATCAATACTATTGCAGGCGCAGAAAGTACTTGCTCTTGAACACAAATATATTTGATCAAATTTTATGTACAGTTGATGATCAAATTGCAAGGAGAAAATTACCAGTTTTTAGTTTGGTATTAGACTTCTCAATCACTAATGTATGTTTGTTTAATCCATCTCTATCTTCCAAGTAATTGCATACTCTAGCTACATGGAATTGTACAATACTAATTTATGCCTTCTCGTTTTGTTTCCACTTCAACCTTGTAAACCTGCAGGGAGAGTGCCTTATTTTGTACTCTGAAATAGTCTCAAGTTTAGGTGACCATGTTTGTTCTTTTGATCCAACCAGCTGTTCATAATGCTTCTTCAACTCTGGAGTGCTACAAAGAAAACTATTACCAGGGCTAGTAGAACCTGCAGTTTGATCTTGATCCCCGCCTCTATTTATAAGCCTCGTTATGAATTCTGGCACAACCTTAATCAAAACCCTACCCTCAGCACCCTTTATGTACTGGAAAGGGGACTCTCCGAAATCAATAGGGGTTCGTTTAGGGCTAGAGCTGAAGGCTGCAAGAGAAGAAGCTGACAAAACATTGCATGCAAAGCAATCTAATGGAAGGACAAAGTAGGTTTGGCCTGGCATGAGCTCATCATCAATGGCTAGGGATGGAACAGGATGACCAATGAAGAAAGAATCTGCATGGCAGACCATTTTGTCTGGATTCTGAAACATGATCTCTCCAGCTATGTGTTTGTTGCTGCCAATTAAGATTCTAGTGGTTCCTTCCCAGAAGATTAGCTTCACCACCGAAGATCTTGAGCTTTGATGGAAACATGGAAACACTGCATATCCCATCTGAAGAGAGACAGAGATAAAATATATGAAGTTTGGATTGCTTGAGTACTTTTGGGTTTTGGATGGAGAAGATAAGATAGAGGAGGGGTTAAATATACAAGGGAGCCTGATTAAGGATTGACGAAGATAAAGTCTAGGTAAATGTTTCTTAAAGGGGTTTTGATGGGTCGGTGGTCATCCATGACGGCTTTGAACATCTAAATATATCAATCCTCTCACAGCTTCATGGTCTCAAAACTTCCAAAAAGGCTTGGTGGTTACAACTCACCCCGGCCAAACTGCTGACGAGAGAGTCAATATGCTAGCTAGCTAGCGATCCGTAGTAGTTAAAAAATATATACATAGTATAGTTTTAGCATCGCATCCAATGTTTCTTCACTTGTTATGTTGTTTTTGGACACGTTGGAGATGTTAAGTTTGTTTTATTTTATTTTATTTTTTTAAAAAAAACAGATCTATATATAATTTTGAGCATCATCTTTTCGTAACATGAAATGATCAAAGGGGAAATCTTATTGATTTTTTTTTTATTTAATTAGCATGATTACGAGAAATTGGGACAACTTCCTGGCCTTCTTTACTTTTCCTTAAGGATTTATAAGGTTTGTGTTGATTCAATTAATAACATCAGATTATATACATATAAGTTAAAAGCTCGGTGATATGAAGCTAGGCCTCGCCTGTCAAGCTATATATCAAAAACTTTGAACACTGACCATGCATTTTATCTATATTTATGTAAATCTACGATGAATTAATGATATATATGGTCATAATTCAATAGCCATAAATAAACATGTGCCCTCTTCCTTATTTCTTTATAGGGCGGACCACCGGGGACCTCATCATATGAATCAAGATACGATATGATCATAGTCTTACAGAAAATTAAAGACGTGGGTTGACGCAACCATACTAATAAATGGCCATAGCAACATTTTTATTAAATTTAGCCCTCTTGATTATAACACTTAGACAGCAAGCTAGGTAATTCTGCCATAACAAATGGTTCTACATGAAGTTATTGGTTGGATCATAATAATATATATCTTTAGCTTGGTGCTTATGCTATCCATGCCTTGGGTACGGCCGGAGGGATATATATCGGTGGTGGTCATGTGGATTTGCTAACATTCCACCCCTAGATTTATTGAAAATGCAGAAGCACTTAAGGTCAACTATTTATGTGGCTAGAAATTAGAGTTAATTAAAAAGGTGTAAGATAAAAAAACGAGTATCACATGCATGGAAGGAAAGATTTAATACTTTATTTAAAGGTGTAGTATTCATATGCATTCATGAAAGGTGAAAGATTTAATACTTTATTTAAAGGTGTATTCAAATGCATTCATGAAAGGCTGAATTAATTAATTTAAAGATGTATTTACTAAATATAATGATAATTCAACCGGAGGAAATGAATATTATATATTCCGGGTTAATCTATTGGCATTAATTTCCTCTATTTTCATTCTGCTAAAACGTTTATACAATCTCTTATCTCAAGTACTTCTGCCCTTCAACAAAGAAAGAGTTTTGGCTACTTAATTTAACTGCCCTTTGAGTTGTTGAAATAAAGGAAAAACTTGTGAACTCTAGCTCTTTAATTAGTTTACTGCCTCTACATAATGAAAAATTAATATTTAATTATATGCTAAGAGTCCTTCTGGTTAGATGAATGTCATCCTTGGATTGGAGGTTAATTAGGTTTCATTTAGCAAATTAAACGAAGAGGATGGCTTTTAAACGGCGTTATTAGCTTAACGAAAGAGCTTTGATTAAAATCAAACAGCTTTTACGGTTAATTCTAAGATTTTCTGAAATACGATTTTCTAAATTTCTTGAGCAATTTCTTCATTGACTTTTGAAGTAAATTTTGCATGAACATGGAAGGGAAGAAGAGAAATTCAAAGAAACTGACTTTTGTCATTTCTATGATTTTGTGCACCCATAAGGATATATATATATATATATATATATATATATTTCAAAATATTAATTTATTATTTTAATTCAAATCTAAATAAATTAAATTTACATTTTACGTATAATATAAAGGATCTAAATATAATTTTAAAATTTTAACATTCTTAAGTAGTCAAGAGTCAAGACTAAAAAGAACTTTAACTTAAAGTTAAAGTAATTCAACACAAACAAATATTAAAATATTAAGAAAATAAAATTTTTCAATACAAATAAAAAAAATACATCAAACATTTTCTTAATAATTAACATAAAAATAATGTATTAAAATTTAACTTCCTCATATTTGTTTCTTTTCTTCCAATGCTGTAAATATTTTAATTGTAGCATCACCATTATAAAATTTATTGGCACACTATAAAATTATTAAAAGTAATAAAAACTAAATTAAAAAAAATAGTAATTGTACAGAAACCATAAAAAAAAAAAAGCCCACAAAATTTAACTGCATCACAACTGTCACCAAAAAATGCTCATTAACTGCTGTCCTGGCAAAAGGTATTTTCATAAAGAAAACAAATGTATTCTCTCCAACCCAACTCAAGACAATGTTGAGATTGCCAGTAACTAGTTTCAGAACATGCCCACTCGCTAGACTTTCTGAACCACATTATCGTGCTCGAGGTTGAAGAATCTTCTCGGGTTTGGATCCGTGAGACAACCTGATACCTTTTCTCATCTCGGAGTGTTTTGTTACAGCATCGAGCAACCACCATTGGTTTGTTTGGAGAAATCATAGTTCCTCGACCACATGAAAATAGTCTAGCAAAATATTAACAGAAACAGAAAACATGGAACAAACTTGGAACATTTTAGCCATAATTCGGTCGAGAAATACAGAATAACTCGAGATCCTAAATAAGATGTGATTTATTCAATTTTTTTTGTTTTTTTCTTAATTGATACGATATATGCTGGTCATTCGAGCTGAAATGGAACTAAATTAACATCTTTTCTCTTATAGTTTTGGCCCTGTGACAGATTTAACATATATCTGCCGAAGATTGAATCATAAAGACCTAAAAAGGGTAAATTAGAAAATATTAACGGCGACAAAATTGACCTTGAATCCTGATTTTGACAATGCAAAGTATTTATTAGGATACGACTTTGTCTAGAAAGTTATGTATAAAGAGCAGTCCAAAAGTCAAGTTCATGCTATTGTCCAGTACATTGAACAATACTTATTGGAATTTTATTTTCATGAATTATCAAAACATTGAACAGCACTTATATGTGGGTAAGAAGATTACTGATGCATGCATGTACCGTTTCCAGTTATTGTCAATTAAACACAACGCAAATACTCTCATTAACCCAATTTAATTAGAATGTGTTCTAGATCGAATTAGAAAAGACTAAAACCTAATTAGAAGTCGTATGTTTAATTTTCTTTAATTAGAAGTCGTATGATGAAAAACACCTAAGGTGACAATTGTGTTAGCTTGTCGAGGATTGTTGTGGTGCAATGCCATTAGCTATTATTTTCTTTCTTTGATAAATTGGAGAGAATGCATGGATCTTAATACTTAATTT
This sequence comes from Populus euphratica, assembly GCF_000495115.2. Classification (NCBI taxonomy): domain Eukaryota; kingdom Viridiplantae; phylum Streptophyta; class Magnoliopsida; order Malpighiales; family Salicaceae; genus Populus; species Populus euphratica. Next base: position 5,951,014 of record NW_011499847.1, on the reverse strand, counting down.
AGTTGTAGCCTTAACCATGCTCTCACAAATTGGGTTGGCTCTTATGGTTGGCCAAATTATCAACCTTTTAATTTTTAAAACTTGTTTAACGTCCAAAACCATAATGTGAACAAAGTTTTGATGGAATAAGTGTTGGTTTGTTTTTTTATTTTTAAAATATTTTTAAAATTTTATTTTATTTTTTATTTATTTTAAATTAATTTTTTTGTATGTTTTTAAATATTCAGCAATGCTAATGTTAAAAATAATTTTAAAAAATAAAAAAAATATTATTTTTATATATTTTTAAATAAAAAACATTATAAAAATAATTATTTTAAACAAGGTTGCTTGATCACCAACATCATCCGCGGAGAAAAGTGGCGCAAATTTTTTTCCTGGACGTTGCCAGTCTCCGTGATTGATCCAAGTGGATTCCCTCTAAATCTGGATACAGTAAGCAAATATTTTTGAAATAAGTTCGAAACTTTACAAATGTCATCACCTGTGACATCAACCAAATTGGCGTTTACCGATATGCATACAAGTATCTGAGCTATTTTGGCATTTCAAACATGTAAAGTTGCTATCAATCTCGTAATTCGTTGTTTCAAATTCTTATTATTGGCAGTCCAGTCGCAGGTTGACTTGCAAGTTGTATAGATGGAGTAAGGAGACCTTCGAAATGGACTTGCAAGTTGCAGATATCGTTCATTTCTTGCAACGTTCGCTCTGTGTGTGTGTATCCAACAACACGTAATGCCATGATTTGGCCACGTTGTCTTGAAATCTTAATTTGGGATGATTAAATTAGTTAACAGTCAACGGTAATGGTAAAGATTTAGTCCAAATCGAAACCTGACCAGAATCTCAGGAGCGTTAATTTTGTCTCCGTTACCACATTCTTGATTTTAAACCACAAAATTCGAATCATTCAACCAGAGGATCCTACACTGGAAAAACCTGCTTTGTAACAATGATGTAGTCAGAATTATGCAGTCTAACATTTTATTTATTCGTATCGTCATCATCTTTCGACCGTGTTTGCCCTTGAAAACTTATAATTGAAGGCTAAAGTGCCCATCTTTATCGACCTTGATCTCAATTTTTATTAATAATAGAGACGTGTCTAATGTATTCTCGATCATTTCACACGCTTTAATTCAAGGGGTATTTATTTATTTATTTACATTAGTCTAGTTTAAGAAATTTAAGTGCGAGCCAAACCTAATTCTTAAGAAACCTGTCAGAATCTTCTTCTTTTTTTCAATTTAATTAATCAGGCCAGCATCCATATGGACGGAAAGGATAATTAAAGAGTGAAGAAATTTCGATTGATTGAGCAAATCTTGCTAATTGAGGGGAGAGGGGGGATTATGCATGCATTGATGCCACAGTAATATATCTAACTTAGCACGTGATGTATAAAAATAATAAAATAAAAATCTTTTAATTATGCTAGCAGTGTGTGAAAGCTCATGAAATACATACACAAAGCGGCCATGTTAGGTATAACATGACAGGGACAGACGATCGTTTAAGAATCGTCAAGCTATTATGATGTAATTTATTGTGGAGTAAGTCATATTTTTTATTCAAAGCAGCTCGCGTTTCATGATGAAAGCTTCCCAGAATTTTATTTTTTTTACCAGCTCTAGGTGAAGAAAATTTTATATTGTAATTAAACAATGTATGACTATCAAAAAGCAATAATAAACAAAGTTCGGAGACCTATAATTATTAATCATGAGATTGGTCAAAAGGTGTGGGAGATGGATTGTTATTGGCATATAAAAGAGGAATAAAAAGTTTATATATGTGTGTGTGTGTATAATGTCTACTAATATGTACTAGTAAACTAGTAGAAGTTATATGGTGTTTTTTAATCAAGTAATAGTATCTCTAAAAGAAAAGGAAAAAGAAAAGAACAGGAGAAAATAAAAGAAAGAAAGTATGGTCTCGCTATTGCAGCTTGAGATTTTATTTTATTTTTTTCAAGTAAACAATTTATCTATGGATACCTTCACTAATTAATGAACGGTGCCTTTCTATGGCCAATTGTAGAAACAATTTAGACCAAATCTTTCTCTTCATCTTCATCCGCATCTAGACGAAAATATGATGTTTCTTCAGCTTTGGAGGTAACCACGATATCATAAAAGATTTAACAAATCATCCTGTTGTGTCTAGATTCATGATGGTGAGATTATCATATTAATTATTATAAGCTATTTATTTTAATTTAAATATAGTTGTATTATAGATGTGATAACAATTTTTTACCAAAAAAAAATAGAAGAAAGAAAAGAAGTTGAGATAGCTAAATTGACTAATGTGATAACAATTTTTTACCAAAAAAAAAAATAGAAGAAAGAAAAGAAAATAAATGTTCTTAATTTTTCAATTCCCAGCTTGTTCATCTTTGAATCGGGCTAAGATTTTAACAGCAGTTTCTAAACACATTACTCTTCATTCTGAATAGTTGGATCGGAAATTGATGGTATAGAAGTTAGTCGTTTTGGCAGTTTCTAGATACATTACTCTTCATTCTGAACAGTTAGATCGGAAATTGATGGTATAGAAGTTAGCCGTTTTAACAGAAAACGAGGTTATTAGTGTTGTGAGCTTTTCTCAAACATTTCTCTTTTTAATCTTGTTATATTTTAAGAATAGGTTGTTTTTGATAATATGTATATTATAGCCCCTCGTTGAATCTAAGGAAAAACAGTTGTGAACCCATTATTTGTTGATAATGGAGATTTTTAAGTGGATTACGGTCCCGTGATTTTTCTCACATCGGGTTTTCCACATAAAAATCTTGATATTGATTTGTATAATTATTGTTTTATATTTGTTAATTATTTGATCCTTTTAATTGCATAAAAAAAAAATTAAAACTTATAAATTGTGAATTGTTCTAACCAGATTGGTATCCGGTTATTTGTTTCTAGTTTTCCTAACACATTCTTATAGTGCTTTAGTCCATGCATGAATCCATAATTTCAAGGATAAGGATGAGCTTCCTGAAGAAGCTGAAGAAGAAGAAGAAGACATCTCTTCTAAACCACAAAATCAGTAATTTAAATAATCAAGCAGTTTTTGCTAAATAATTAATCATGAATCACAAATATTCTCTCTATTTGAGCTCACCGAACAAAAGAAGAAAATAACAAATCCAATTGTGTGATCTGTAAGCTACTATTTATTTCGAGAACTTAACCCAGTATATATTAGAGGTTACATTCTAGATTTTTATTCTTAGATTGAGTATTTGAATTAATGAATATTTAAAATTTTATTCTGTTGTTAAAAGACACAAAATCACAATTATCTAAACTAAACATATTCTCATATTTTATGATGACAAGTAGCTCTACAAATACAATATATATATATATATATACATGAAAAATAAATATAAAATAATTCAATATTATAATATTTAAAAAATCTCAAAATATATAAATATAATCCATTTATTTATCTCCGTTTATGTTATTTATTAAATAACCTAGACTTATCAATATCATGATTGGATTTATTTAGTTAATATTACACTTTAAAAATAAAATATAGTATGTAGTTGTTGTATTTTATAAACATGATATTTAATAAATGTAATGCTTTTAAAATGCAACAAGAACAATCTATATCATTTAGCCAAATATTTTTTAATCAGTATCATTTCCTTAAATTTTTAAGTTTAATGTGCAAATTTTACCCAAAAACTGATTATGAAGAGACCTACTTTGAGTCAATAATAATAATCTAGCCAGAATTGTACCGTCTCCCATTTTATTTGCATCACCATCCATGCTTATCTTTGAAAATCAAGCTTAAAATATTTTTAGTTTAAAAATATATTAAAATAATATTTATTTTATTTTTAAAATTAGGAAATCAAAGTAATTTAAAAATAAAAAAAATTGAAAAAAAATATTTTTTTTTTTTTACAAAAACACTTTTCAGCTACAAAAACAAATAATAGAGACTTAGAATAGCAATGTTTTTTCTGTTTTTTTTCTCTTTTATAATTGTAGGCTAAAATGTCCATCTTCATCGACCTTGATCTCAATTTTTATTAATAATAGAGACGTGTCTAATGTACCCCTCAGTTTTTTTTCTCTTTTATAATTGTAGGCTAAAATGTCCATCTTCATCGACCTTGATCTCAATTTTTATTAATAATAGAGACGTGTCTAATGTACCCCTCAATCATTTCACACGCTTTAATTCAAGGGGTAATTATTTATTCACACTAATCTAGTTAAAAAAATTTAAATGCGGGTCAAATTTAATTCTTAAGAAACCTGTCAGATTTTTTTAAAAATACAATTAATCGTGCCCATATTGTCGGAAAGGTAATTGAAAGAACATTAGAACACTCTAAAAAAAAATGATCCGGCGAGTGGTGGCTCATGACCCAGCTAAGGATACATAATCCAGTAATATTAATTATTTGTGCAGCTTATGTTTCATAGTTTAATTTTAATTTTTACATCCGTATACATTTCAAAATAAAACTCACATGTCCTAATACTTGATTTAAAATAAGGATAAAAAGGTGTATTTTTCATTAATCTTTTTTCTTATTAATGTGTTCAGTTTTTTCCTAGAATTCTTTACTTGAATACAGATCTTATCATCATCATGAAATCAAGTTTTAATTATAAACAGTTATGATAATTTTGTTGTGAGTGTTGAAATACTAAGAATAATACCATGTATTGTAAGTTATTGATGAATTGTTTTTGATAATATCATTAAATTTATCATAGCAAATCATCATAAAAATCTTATAACTCAATATGTTATCTTATCTTAATTTTAAATTATACCTTATTAAAGGTTGACTTTATATGAACAGTTTGATTTAAATAAAGTGATTAAAATAGATACTAATTCTAAAAAAATAATACACAATAATTTATTTTTTTACAAATGAATAATATTTTTGATTAATCTAAATTAACTTAAATTAGTATGTTAAATATCTTTTCTCGAATTATGAACTCAACTCAACGTGATTAAATAACTTATTTTTAATATTTTTATTTAATTATATCATAATAAAAATATATGCCAATAGTTTTTGTCAGCAAACAGAAAAAAATTAAAAATTGAACCCAGTTCACAATTAACATGCAGTGCAAAAGTCATTTCAAAATTAGAGTATAGTATGAATGTAAATTGCTTTAAGAAGTGGTAGAAAATGGGGGCTGCTTTTGAAAATATTTATAGTATTTTTTTTAAAGTATATTCAATAATTTTAATATCTAAAAAAAATTATTTTAATATATTTTTAAATAAAAAACTATTTTAAAAAATATCTTACACCATAATCTAAAATAAAGTGTTAATATATTTGTATGATTTTAATTTATTAATATCAAAAATAAAAAAATAAAAAAGTTTATTTCAACATATTTTTTTAATAAAAAACTATTTTAAAAAATATTTTATATTACAATCTCAATCATACAAAAAATTCACAAGTAATAGCCAATTATCCATCGAGTCTAAATCCTTTTGCTAAGCTACCCAAATAAGACTGCATCAATTCGAAGAAAAATTAAGGCGGAGCAAAAAAATAATTCTGGCTGCCGGAGGAAAATCTTCTCTTCCGAGGAACTCGTCATGGAGAGAAACATGAGCAAATTTAAACAAATGGTTTGACGACTTTTACTAGCCCTTCATATCTCCTCGAGTGGAAATAAAAGCAGACTCTTCCGCTTTAGAACATCAGTTCTTAGCTTTACCTGAATCCTAATCCACAAACTGGGTTTAGATTATTGGCGACAGTACTGCTCATTTCTTGGTCCCACAGCAAATCATGGCAGTTATCAGCCATGCTATAATTCCCCGGCTTGACAAAATACACTTGTTCACACCTGATGGACAAGCTCTTCGAATGCTCTTTAAAGCTGAAGTAGAAAAATTAGCATGCAAATTATAGTAAGGAGTTAGCAACATAGCAGAGAGCAAGGAAGAAAACTACAAAACCATTTGAAATACCTTCGTCGAGAGCATCTATAATCCAACCAACATGGAACACCCCACAATAATGGAATCAACCTCTGCTTTCTAAAATTCTCTGAGCACATCTATAAAGAACACAAATGAATTCAGTAACATAGGTCGTGAAACGATATTGCAGAAAATAGAACAAAGAAAATAAAAATAAGAAATAGGATATCCCACCTCGCAGGCACAGAGACAACTGAATCCAGCAAGTATAAAACCTGTAAGATCAAAATAATTAGGATTTATCAGCTGGAATGGATCTGCTTAGCAGCATTTCACCACGAAACTGAGCTCTCAAGGTGTCCAGGGTCACATGGATTTTATTAACAATGAGAGGCAGCAGTACGGTGATCAAATTAAAAAAAACATCATCAGGGACAAATCCTTTTTGCAGCATTTCATCATGAAATCGAAATGCCTCATTCAAGCTTTCCCGGGAGGCATGTCAATTTTTCAAAGCTGTGTATGCGGACCTACCCGGACTCATCCCTTTCTTGATCATTTTCCGCAAGACCAACTCAGCCTCTTGCATCCTACCCTGCCTACAGAACCCATTCATAACTACATTATATGTAAATGATATGAGGCAACAGACCTTCTTTTTCCATCTTATTCATCCAAAGAAAAGCTTTGTCCATATGATCTTCTCTTACAAAACCATTAGTAAGGGTGCTATATGAAATGCTATCAGGAGTAACTCCTGCAATCAACCTTTCCAAGAACTCATCAGCCTTTGATGCATCAGCTGACCAGTAGCAGCCTTTTATAACAGTGTTGCAGGTGACAATGGTGGGTTTAATGCCCTTTTCAATCATCTCATCTCACAATCTAAAGGCTACAGATACATGGCCCACACAACAATATGTGTTTATTAAAATGCCATATGTAATGTGATTGAGGAAAATCTTCCTAGAGTTCACACCATCCCATAAATCATAAGCTTTCACAATTTCACCCATCTTGCAACACCCATCAATTAATGTATTGCAATATCTGGTTTGATATTCCTTCGAGTCATTGCCCCAGAAAGCTCGGTGCTTTATTCATATTCCCGTTCTTACAACGGCAACGAATAAGTGTGGTGAGGGTGTAGAGATCAGGGAACACAACCCTCTCCGCCATCTCAGTGGACAGCTCATCTGCATCTGTGAGCATCTTCTCTCTGCACAATCCATTAAATACCGTGTATTGTACGCAACCATATCTAAAACACAACCCTACTCTAGCATTTCATCACGTTTCTTCAAAGCCTCCAGGATATTTCAGTTTTTTAAAAAAACCATTTACAAGAATAGTGTGAATCACATTTTCCAGAACCAAACCAATTTCTTCATATCTCCAAAATACACTAATGCCTGATCACGATATTTGTTCCTCGAAAAAACTACAATAAGGGAACTAAAGCTAACTAAATCAGGAACAACACCTCGACATAACATTTTACCAAAAATTTCTTCAGCTTCAGAAGAATTGTCTTTTCTACAGCTGCCAACAGGCAATGTGTTATGTGTAGTAGCATCAGGGCCCGGCCTAATGTTCAGCATCTCAAGCAAAATTTCATCTGCTGTTGCATATCTTCCCTTTTTCATAACGCATTGACCATAATGTCTAAAGTATAAACATTCAATTCAATTGCAATTCTAACAAATTCCCTATACAATTCCCAAGCCAATTCAACCCAACCCATCTTCATCATAGTTATTAAACTTGGATTGGCCGATGAATTGACCCAAAAACTAGTGGATTTGGTGACTAGACTGAGTTAGGTAAAAAACTGGAAAATACATAAAACCCGGTCAACCCACCGGGTTAACCCATGACCCGGGCGAACCCGGGAGAGACCCGGCATATATATATAAACTTTACTAACAGACAATAACAATGTATTCCGCCCTAATTTCGGTCGAGTAGAAGAAGAAAGCCACAGCCGTTCAGTGGTGAATCAGTAGATCAGAGATGCCTGCTTCTGGTCTCATCTAGCTTCTTCAAGCAGAGAATTAACGGAATTTTCAACTCAAACCAAGGTAAGAACCATGAATGCTGTGATTTAAATCTTTCTTGCCCCTGCAATTTTCAAGACTCTGCCCAGAGTGTTTGTTTAGGATTTACTTGTATTTGCATCAAGGCCAATTGAATTTGCAATGCATCAAGAACAAGAAATTATTCGTATTTTTCAGCCAAAAAGGAACGGAAAAATGCAGAGGGAGCTAGATCTGAAACTTGAAAGGTAGCCTTTTGATCACCTTTCATTCTACAAACCCGTAGAGAATGTTTTCGTAAAAGCCTGCGTCTAGCAACAGGCACCCATAGAAACTGTTTTTATGAAGAACTGGGGCATGAGAATGTTAGGAGCTCTATCTTTCACAATGTACAAGGACCCATGGAGGGGTCTTTATATTTTAGCCTTCCTAAAAAAATCCCTGCATTAGATTCAACGCAGAGAAATAACTGGATTTAACATCCTATGGCTGACCTTTTGCATTTACAATTAAACAAACACTTTCGGGTGCAAATTGGCGAGAAAGTGGCCAGTAATTGTCTTGGTTTTTCATCCGGGTTGACCCGGGTTAGCCCGGGTTGACCCACAAGATCCATACCGGGTTGGGTTTTGTAACTATGATCTTCACTAACCCTCCAAGAAGACTTCCAGGATTTTATAATTTATAGGCACAGAACAGCCTTTACTCGTAAAAATCCTAAACGCCTCAGTCCCTTCCCTTAACTCCTAGCTTGCACATTAAAGTTATTATCAACAAATCAAAAACCAGATTATTAGTGCCACGATTGCTACACATTGATGACACCAAAGCCTCAAAGACCTGAACCCTCGAAACCCACTTCTCCTAATCATTATAAAAATAAAAGCTTGGGCATCAGATAATCTTGTAGTACGTACAAAAACATGAACCATTGCACTCAATGAATGCTTAAAGTTTGTAGCTTTTAAAGATAAGCGATCAATAAATCTTTGACCCAGTTGCAAATTACCATTACAAAGACATAGAGCATCAACTAGAATTGATGGGTTTAAGCAAGGTTGATGTGGATGAAAATAATTTACATTACCTTGCTTTAAAGAGAAGAGAATTTTCTCCACCATTAAAGAATCAGGCAGTGGTGTTGTTGAAGAAAAGTTGGGTTCTTTGTCTGGGTTTTGAGATGTTTCTAATATTTGGAGATATCCAAAGCCAAGTTCTCAGCAAAATTGTGTTGTTTTAGTGCATACCATTAAGTAATTGGAAATGGATGAAGGGGCTCAATTAAGAAAAAAGTTTGGTACCTGTAGACCCAACTGAGAGATGTTAAGTTTGTGAAGGTAAATGAGAATTGGTGGAGGGGTCATGGCTGAGACTTAACGTAGAAAATGTTACATGGTTCCTTTTTAATAAAAAATAAAACCTCTTTCCCTAAGGCCTCTCATTCCCAATCCCAAAATAAACCCACTGCCGCCGCTCTGCTGCATTTTTCTCAGGAACCCCTCTCGCCATTTCTCCCTCTCATTTTATCTGTAATACTCTCTCTCTCCTCCATCAATTCAATATTATTAGCAGGTAATCATTGCATTTTATTAACCTCTTATTCTCTTTGCATCCTTTGCTTTGCATTTGAATTTTTCGAATTTCTCGAGTTTTTTTGGGTAATCATTGGCATGGCTTTGGCTTTATGATTTTATATTTTTTCTGGTTGCTATTTTCCGAATTACAGCTTAGGTATATACATGCCTCTTGTTTTGTGTAGATGTAGTATTTAATTCGAATAGTAGAATTACATTACAAAAAGGTCTATGAAATTCTGAGTAAGGCATAATCATTGGGGTTGGTAGGCAGGCTAGCGAGCCATTTGCTCGTAGAACCATTATGTCGTTTTGCTTAGGAAAATGACAGTACCTTGACAAGTGGGAATTATAGTTATGCTAGAATTTCTCAGTTGCAAATGTATTAACTTCTGACAAAAATTGGTTACAATTACATGCACTTTTGTCCATTGCTCTCCTTTTCTCTGTTCCATGTCTGTTTTTATGTTTTCTTAATATCTATAGGATTATTGTTAAAAAAAACAATCAGGTAAATTTCATAGCCTATGATTTGCTTAATTCTGTGATAGTAACAGGTGAAATTATAGTTCTCAGGTTTGGAGTCGGGTTATGAATATCTGTAACCTGGTCAGGTTGGGTTCAGGTGTCCAAAATCCATGCCCGTCACATTTATGGTTGGGTATGGATAATAATTTTAGGTTCAGGTTTAGGTATGAATAATACCAAACCTGACTTATATATACTCATTGTCATCCCTAATTTTGAGTTTATATCACATGGTTTAGCCACCCTTAACCTGTGGTCGAGTTGCGCTGCTATTTGTTTGTATGCACAGAATTTTCCTTCTACTATTATATTATATTTATTGTTGAATAATTGTGTCATAATATGATATTATGTGATTTTGTACATTCAATTAACGTCATTGGTATGGTATTGATTGAAATGCGTGGTTGATGATTTTGTACTTCAACATTAGATGTTGATGGTGTGATGGATTACAGTTCCTTTGCATTTAATTTGTCCAGCTTGCTGTGAAGAGAGAGTAAGATGGGGAGGAGGATATTGAACGATGCCTTGAGGGCAATAGTGAACGCAGAGAGGAGAAGTAAATCTACCGTGGAGTTACAGCCCATTTCTACTGTCATGTCTTCTTTTCTTAAGATCATGAAAGACAGGGGATATATAAAAAACTTTCATGTTTACGATCCACACAGAGTGGGAAGGATAACTGTTGAATTACAAGGCAGGGTTACTGATTGTCGAGCTCTCACTTACAGGCAAGACATTAAGGCAAAGGATATAGAAGCTTACAGGTTGCGGAACCTTCCTACACGCCAGTGGGGTTATGTTGTGATCACAACTCCGGATGGTATATTGGACCATGAAGAGGCTATCAGTCGGAATGTGGGAGGTCAGGTTCTTGGTTATTTTCACTAGATGTGTCTTCTGTGTCATCTTTTCAGATTGTGAGAACTTGGAAGCACAGAAGGACCATGATGGTTCTTGTTTTCTTTTCTTTTTATGAAGGGTAAATTAACTTTCAATTGAAGCCCGTCTCTCCTCTCTCTTTTAAATGAAATGAGTTAACTTTGGCTATATCAATTATCAAAAGTAACAGTCAATGGCTCCTTTATCATGTCGTCAAGTTCAGACTTTGCGACGCCTGGATGATATCATGGATGTGGCAAAACATGTTGCTTGAGAGGTTCAGTAAGATCGATCCATCAAACACGAAGGAAATTAGCTGCCATGTGCACCTGTTGCATACTTGAAGCATTTTGATTTTGATTGCCTTGGGAACCTTTCAGGTTAAGCGTGAGTAAAGAAACTAAAAAATCAATTAAACTAAAAAATTCAGAAAAAAAATTAATTAAATTGATTAAAATTTTAAAAAAATTTATTATTTTGGTTTGGTTTAATTTTATTTTATAAACCTGAAACCAAAAAAATTAAACTAAATTTAAATATAAAAATTAAAAAATCAATTTAAATTAAAAAAAATAAGCTAAAACTGAGTGAAACTAAAAAAAAAAATTAAAATCGAGTCAAATAAAAAAAACTAGATAAAATCTGAAAAATTAAGTCAAATAAAAAAAATTGAGGTAAACTAATTTAAAATAATTTTTATTTTTAAAAACAATTTAAATTAAAATCGATTAGTTTGAAAGTTTTACTTTGATTTTTTTAAAAAAAAAATTAGTTTAATTATTTTTTTTATAAAAAACAAACTGAATACCGTTCAGGCTCGCTGATAATGCTAAATTCCTCCTGTTTCAGGTCTCAGGTAAAATCCTATTTGTTGTGGCTTGGGGCCATGGGAATGAGCACTCTCATAACTAATGCGTTTTGCAGTAAGTAAATTAATTTTTGGTAGAATATCAATATTTTCTTGTACAAACGACGTCATTGAAGGAAAAAAGGCCCTTTGCTTTATTTTATTTTCTTTTTGAACAAATGAAATGTTTTGATTTTTTTTTTCCTTTTAAGAGCATTAACATCATCTTATGTTTTTTTTTTGTTTTTTTCGAAGAAAGAAATATGTCATTTACCTGTGTGAATACTGAAAAGCAACTATAAAAGCATGGTTATTAATTCTATTAACTTAAAGCAATCTCAATTAACTCAAAACAATAATTAAAAAATATATTTTAAATTTTAATATTTTATATAAAAAATTAAAATATATATATATAGATATAAGTTATATATAGTTATCTTACATGTAAAAAAAAATATTCCATATAAATATAGGTTATAAATATGGTTATCTGATAAAAAAATAACTTACATAAATAGAATATATATATATATATATAGTGTTATCTTACTAAAAAAAATTAAATAACATTGCATGTGAAAAAGTTAAAAAATATCTCATATAAATATAGTTGTCTCACATAAAAAATTTAAAAACATTTACTGGGATATAAGCTATAAGAAAAATATGTGAAGATAAGTAGTCCCAAATTATTTTTATATTTTTTTGGTTTATTTAAAAAAAAATAAAGATGAGGTTTCACTTTAATAAAATCAGGTCAATTAGGTTTAGATTAACCCAATAAATCATTTAGATTTAACTACATTAATTACAACCTTGAGTTTTTATCATTTAAAATCTAATCTAGGTTTTGAGTTCTTATTAAACTGGACTGAATTTTATATCTATACTCTAAAATTCTATAACTGGATTTTTTTTTCATGCTGAGCAGGACGAAAGCAGCTTAATATTGTTTTTTTTTCAAAAAAAAAAAAAAAAAAACCTCTACCATAACAATTCCCGGCCGTAACTTAATTGGTCTGCGCGCATGTGGCTGGCAAGGTCACGGGCTCAAGCTCTGGTGGATGCAAATATTTTCTGAATTGTCATTTTTTTTTATTCACTCCCTTAAAGAAAATAATAAAGTTGGGTAAGATGCTAGGCTTTGTCCCTTCTTTTTTTTACCCTTTGTTTTTTTTAGGGTTTTTGTTTCATGGCACTCAAAAATAAAATTGGTAGTTTCGTTTACTTTCTAATTTTAACACGGGTTTTAAATATTATTATAAATTCTTATTAAACACATGGATATATTATTTTAATTTTTTTTATTAACTTGATGTAATAATCATAATTTTCTTAACACAGACAATAATTATAATTAAAAAACTTGATAAAAATAAAACAAATATACTTTTTTAATTAGTAATATCAATTATCAAATGATTTTCTCACCTGATGTCTTTTCACGTTTATGGTTCAGCTAATTGTGTAGTTGGTATTATAGTATTTTTTTATATGATTATAGTTTAAATATTTCAGAATTTGATAACTATTGTGTTTTAAAGTATTTTTTATTTAAAAATATATAAAAATAATATTTTTTACTTTTTTATCAAGATTTTACAGAAATGTAAAAAGTATTATTTTTATGTATTAACATATCAAAACAATAAAAAAAACTAAAAAATTAATTTTAAACAAAAATATTTAATTTTTTAACAAATAATGTTTTGATCATAATGCCAAACATGCAAAATATTTTTAAAAATTATAAGTTATATTTTTTTTATTAAATAAAAATATAATAAAGAGTTTTTAGCAGATTCATATAAAATCATAATATATATTAATTAATTAAATATTTTTAAATATGTCAGAGAGTGATATGCACGCAGCGCATAAACAAATTTAGCCTAAAATTTGAAGGTAAGAAGTTGGGTATGGAATATGGATACTCCATTATCTTTTCCATAACCTTACTCAAAAGTCAATAATAACCTTAAAGTTTAACAAAATCACATTTATACCAAGTAGATATATTTTTTAAAAAAAAAATCAATTACGTCCCCAGGGTTTCTCCTCGATCACTTGCCAGCAGACAACACACGAAAACAGAAGGGTTTTAGTCCAATCCCCATTGTCTTTTTTATCTCCGGATTTTCTCTCAAAAAAAGTTAGTTTCCCTTCCTATCTCAATAATCACCCATCCTGCAAATATTTAGTATTTTTATCTCAATAAACATTTATCTCATTTTTACCTCTCTCTACGCCCCTGCGATCTGTATCACCAGTAACCGTTAGGGAGAGAGCCTCTTCAGGTACATCTCTTTCTGTCAAACTTTACGTATTTTTGTCATTAAGTTTAGGCTTATGCTTATTGATTCCTTTTTGGTTGCTGAGAAAACTGAGAAACAGAAAGAAAGTTTTGATTTTTTTACGGTGAAAGTGGAATTGAAGCTATCAATCTTGTGACTTACATCAGTTGTTCTTTTTTTACCATCGTGACAGTTTAGAATGGCTGTTGAATCGGTATCGGTATAGCATTTTCTATCTTTATCTGTAAATTTAGTTACTGAAATAGAGTGTAATTGTTGATCCCAGTTTGGAAAAAAAAAGGTCTCTCTGTCGATTTTTATGTAAATTTTATCAGACGGTTAAATGATTATTTTCTGATTTTATTTCTGGGTGGGCAAGGATATGGCAGTGTTGGGATTCCCTTGTTCAGAATGGCTTCCTTGTGATTTTTGGAGTACGCATTTTAGAAACCAGAAGCTTTGCTAAAGAAATCAGTTTCGACAGTTTTAGGTTTATGAATACTGTGAAATGTGGATAACTTTTTGATGCTTTGTTAAATTGGAGATTTCTCTATCATAGGGAAATAAGGAATGCTCGATAACTTTTATATTCCAGAATTGAGCAATACATGTGTGAAATCCCGGTACATTATAAATACTGTAACCGATGATTGTGGAACATGATTGTAAAGTTCCGATAAATCAAATAAGATGATTGGAAACATAGTGAAGATTTGATAAGAAAGATTTAATAAAGAGGTATTATGGATGATAAAAATGATTCCTGAATTTAGCCTGAAGATGTTGGAAAGGCCTAGGGTAATTAAAGGGGAGGTATAAATACAATAAGACAAAAATCAACTCATTTCTTCTCTAAGAGGTGCCGGCCAGAACAGCCCACTCCCTTTGTTCTTCTTCACCAAATCCATTGCATGTCCTTGCAAAACAAAATGGTTGTGAGATTGTAAATTTGTGAGGAAGGAAGCTACACTAGAAAACATTTAGAAAGAGAGAGAGGGACGGATAGAGAAGGGTAAGGAAGAAAAAAAATTCAAGTGAGCTAGAAGAAGAGAAGAAGAAGAGGAAGAAGTTGTCAGGGAAGCCACAACTTAGGCTCAAATTCATTTGGTAAGATGATTTTCATTGTTTAAATTGTGTTATTGGTAACATTTGATGGAGATGATGAAAAACCCCAAATGTTATAACCTTAGGGTTTGTATGCATGTTGAAAATAGAGGTGTAATGAAACAAACATGTTAAGTGAACATTGGAAGGACACAAAACTAAAGAAACTATAGAAGAAAATTGAAAGAAATCAAGTAGAAATTCCTAACCTAAGAACCGGCCAGCCTTGAACCAAAAAGGGAGTGATAAATATGATTTGGAAGGGGAAATGCTAAATGTTTAACAAGCCTTGTTTAGGATAAGTTGTGATTAAAAATGGAACTTTGGATAAATGGAAGGATTGTGTGTTATTGTATACATGAAAGGTTGTTCAGGCGCAAGACTAGTAAGGAACTTGTTGTAAACACATCTTTAAAGCATAGAACTAATATTTAGAGTGAAAATATGGGAATGATGTAAAAAGATGAAGTAATTGGAATAAAAGAACTTGGATGAGTGGGCATATTGGTGTTGGCCAGATTTGGGATAAAAAAGGAGGGATGGAAATTTAGTTAAAATTATAATGTGAAGTGTTAACAAGTGGGTGAATGGTGGTATAGTGATGTAAGTACAATTATTGCCATTGATCCTTAATTAGAAGCATCAATACATTGCTAAAATGGATGGTAGAATGGAGATTAAGTGTATGAACAAGTGTTAATGAATTAGAGGAATTAGTGTGAAATTTGTACATGTACATGTGAAATTGAGGACATCCAAAGAAAAACAAATGGGACCATTCGGTCAAGTTCATGAGGTTAGGGGGGAGAGAAGAATATAAAAATGTTGTAATGGAATTAACAATGATGAAAAGATAAGTTTTGGAAAATGAGGATTTTGAAGTAAATGGGTAAAGTTAGCATGAGAAGGGGATGAACTAGAAGAAATTATGTTAAACATTGAAAAAACCAAGAGAAAACACTTAACATTAGGGATGGACAGATTTGGTTAATAGGAGGATTGTGCTTAAAGGTTCTATAGGGAATATGGAATGAAAATACTTGGTTGATTTTCAAATCCATAGATTGAGAAGCTGGACAGTTTAGTCACCTGACTTCCCAATGAGATTAGAAATTGAAAATGATAGAATCAGAAATAAGTTTCTTGGAAGTTGTAGCTAGGGATGTTAGTTTTCAAACAATTCTGACCTTACTTAATTTGGAGTTATAATACTACAGAAATGGATTAAAAAGTGAAGAAAAGTCTAACCGAATCTTGCTGGACAGATTTGTATAAAGTGCGACAATGGGTAATTTTGAGTATGTTAATGGCGGAGCTGGGTTTTCGTCCCTTCAGTAAAATTGTAGTTTCATATCTTAGCTTTTAAAAAAGTCAAGCCACACCCAAACCCGAGGTCTATAATGTTAGTTATTAATAAAATATTGAACATTGGTTATTGATTATGAGTGATAACTGGTGTAGAAACTGTAATGAGAAAATTAGATGAAGGAAACTAAAAGGAAACCTCAATTAATTTGTGGAAATAAACTTATGTGAATGGAATTCGCAATGATATGAGAGCTCACATTATAGTGAAGCTATGAAATGATACTAATAAGACCTCTTGATTCAAAGCATGAGAGGTGCTTGGAGCAGGATCATCTGCAATAGGAGGAAACCGGTTAGTCAGAGAAGGAGGTAGGTGCATTGCACCTCTGCCAATTAATTTTACCTAAATCCTTGATACTAATTATCATTGCTTTGATTACAGTAGGTGTCCATAATAACAAGAATATGAATACTGAATAATATTTAATTGACTAGTTTTCTGGTTTGGAAATTAGTGGTGTTAGTGTGACTGGTGACCAGGAATAAAATTATTGAAATGCAATTTAATTTGACTAGTTTCCCGGCTTGGAAACTAGCGGCATCAGTGTGGCTGATGACCTGGAATAAATTTATTGAAATGAAATTTAATCTGACTCGTTTCCTTGTTTGGGAACTAGTGGTGTCAATATATCCTCTTTGAATGGATGGCAAGAGAAATAGAAAAGAAAGACAATGGTCCAGTCAAAGATTACTGGTTTTATTTAATGTCACCTTAATTTATTCAAAAAAAAAAGTTGCACAAAGGTTCTGGTTTTGTATGAGTTTCTCAGTTGCAAATGTATTGACTTTTGTCAAAAATTGGTTACTCACACTTTTGTCCACTGTTCTCCTTTTCTCTGCACTATATCCACCTGTATGCTTTCTTGATATCTATAGGATTATTGTTAAAAACAAACTAGTAGGTAAATTTCATAATTTGCTTAATTCTGTGATAGTAAGTGGTGAAATTATAGTTTTCGGGTTCAGATTTGGGTCAGGATGGAGTCAGGCTTAATGATTTTGTACATCCAATTAACATCATTTGTGTGGTGTTGATTGAAATGCGTGGTTGATGATGTTGTACTTCAACATTTGATGTTGATGGTGTGATGGATTACAGTTCCTTTGCATTTAATTTGTCCAGCTTGCTGTGAAGAGAGAGTAAGATGGGGAGGAGGATATTGAACGATGCCTTGAGGGCAATAGTGAACGCAGAGAGGAGAAGTAAATCTACCGTGGAGTTACAGCCCATTTCTACTGTCATGTCTTCTTTTCTTAAGATCATGAAAGACAGGGGATATATAAAAAACTTTCATGTTTACGATCCACACAGAGTGGGAAGGATAACTGTTGAATTACAAGGCAGGGTTACTGATTGTCGAGCTCTCACTTACAGGCAAGACATTAAGGCAAAGGATATAGAAGCTTACAGGTTGCGGAACCTTCCTACACGCCAGTGGGGTTATGTTGTGATCACAACTCCGGATGGTATATTGGACCATGAAGAGGCTATCAGTCGGAATGTGGGAGGTCAGGTTCTTGGTTATTTTCACTAGATGTGTCTTCTGTGTCATCTTTTCAGATTGTGAGAACTTGGAAGCACAGAAGGACCATGATGGTTCTTGTTTTCTTTTCTTTTTATGAAGGGTAAATTAACTTTCAATTGAAGCCCGTCTCTCCTCTCTCTTTTAAGTGAAATGAGTTGACTTTAGCTGTATCAATTATCAAAAGTAACAGTCAAGGGCTCATTTATCATGTGGTCAAGTTCAGACTTTGCAACGCCTAGATGATATCATGGATGTGGCAAAACATGTTGCTTGAGAGATTCAGTAAGATCGATCCATGAAACACTAAGGAAATTAGCTTCCATGTGTACCTGTTGCATACCTGAAGCATTTTGATTTTGATTGCCGTTGGGAGCTCCTCAGGCTGATTAAGCAAAAGTATGGGTAGTTTCTTAATTCCTCCTGTTTCATCTCTTAGGTAAAATCGTATTTGTTGTGGCTTGGGACCATGGGAATTAGAGACCATTGGGAACGTGGATTGTCGAAATTTTAAAATTTATATATATATTCTAAATGTTTTAATGTGTTAACTTTAAAAATAATTTTTTTAAAAAATAACTACAATTAGATTCCTAAATAATCCCTTAATACTTTCATAACTGATGCAATTTGCAGCAAGTCAATTAATTTTTGGTAAAACATCAATATTTTCTTGTGCAAGCGACGTCATTGAAGGGGAAAAAAAAGCCTTTTGCCTTTTTTTTATTTTAATAAATGAAATGTTGTTTTGATTTTTTCCCTTAAGAGCATAAACATCATCTTATGTTTTTTCTTTTTTTCAAAGAAAGAAATATATTATTTACCTATGAAAGCGAATTATACCAGCACTCTAAAATCCAAGTGTTCTACGCTGTGGGTCTGATTTCAAAAAACTAATCTTGTAAGATTTGGTGCCTATAACGTGTTGCATCGTCTCATTTCAACAAAAGATAAGATTAATTTGGATTATATTATTGTCCTTCACGATGCTATTTTTCTAAGAAATAATTTTTAAAATATTAAAAAAACATCCAGCGTGTTTATTTATTTGTTATTAGATAAAAAAATTTAAATTTTGCGGGGTTAATTTCAATGTGATCAAGCAACTTATTGAGTTTAAAGATAAATTGAAGTTTAAAGATAAATTGAATAGTAAAAAAAAAAATTAATTTGACTAAAAAAATTTAAAATAATATTTAAAAAAAAAAATACTGTAACAACAATATATTAAATTGATTTAATTTAATTTAGGTTAATATATCAAGTCTATGTCTTAATTTATGAGACTATAATAATCTCATATTATACAAATAAAAATAAACTAAGAAAGATAACTTCCAATAAATTCTTATATTGAATAATAATTTTTTTTTCTAGAAATCAACTTAAAAAATAACCTAAATGAGACATTGAACATAAATTTGAGATATTTTATACAATTTGTTTTCTATTTACATGATCATCTAACTCAAAAGAATCTAAAATAATACTAGAAATAACAAAGACATCAAGAGTTTTAGATTATAGAACAGGTAATGGTCTTTAATCAAAATATTTTCTATTTATAAATGTATTAAAATAATAATAATTTTTATTTTTTAAAATTTATTTTTTTATTTTTAGATTATTTTTATATACTGCTATTAAAAATAAAATTTTAAAAATATTATTTTAATATAATTCTAAAAAATATATACTTTTAAAATGGAAACACCCATTAATACTGTATATCTCGAAACAAGAATGAAAGCAAGACAATTATTTTTTGTTGCTGACATGGGAAAATCTTATTGGATAACAAACCTCACCATACGTGGCCCTCTAAAGGAAATACGTAAACAACTTCATGCCTGGTGGCGTTGCTTTTTATTTCTGAAGTATCAAATTAATTACTTCGAGCGTATCCATAATGGCCCGTCACTTATTGCATCACAACAATCAAATAATAACAAGCCACGTATCCAGAAAGCTTCCACTTAAACTCCTAATTTCATTGGCTGCCAATAAAAGTTTACCTGACAGGCATGTAGGATGATTGATGGCCGTAATTGTTTACCAAGCATTTTTCACCCCTATCTCGTTTGACTCCACGTTGACCTGCCTCTTTTGGTAAAACCCTATCTCTCTCTCTCTCTATTTCTTTCTGCAAATATTAAATAAAATCTCATTTCCATCCCTCTCCCTCTCTATGCCCCTCCGATCTGTATCTCTAGTAACCGTTAGAGAGAGAGCCTCTTCAGGTACATCTCTTTCTGTCAAACTATACGTGTTTTTGTCTTTAAATTTATGCTTATGATTATTGATTCCTTTTTGGCTGCTGAGAAAATCGAGGAACAGAAAGAACGTTTTGATTTTTTACGGAGAAAATGGAATTGAAGCTATAAATCTTGGGATTTACATCAGTTATTCTTTTTCTGCTTACAGTGACAGTTTAACATGACATTTGAACCGGGATCAGTATAGCATTTTCTATCTTTGTAAATTTAGTAACTGAAATGGAGTATAATTGTTGATCCCATTTTGAAAAAAATTGGTCTCTCTGTCGACTTTTGTTTAAATTTTATCAGCCTATTAAATGGTTGTTTTCTGATTTTTATTTTTCTTTACTTAAATTGCAGGGTTTTTTTATGGTAAAGAGGCAATAGGTTCGCAATTGATCGTTGAAGTGTAGTAGATTAGCTTAATAATCTATCTCCAAAGTGCTTGGTTAGAATACGAACATGAAGAACTGTGAACGAGTTGCAAATTTGGCTTTAGCAGGTATTGGCTTTTTTCTTACTCTGACAGACTTGACAGTAATGTGTTGCTCATTGTAGATTGCCTTCCTTAGTCAATTCCCATCTTTCATATTAAACGTGTGCTTATCTTATTTTCCCGGGGACTCTTCGTAACTTTTGAGTTTGGATGTCAGAAATACTTGTAGTATGGTGGGAAATGCAGGGTTGACTCTGATGTGTATAAAGAATAGGTGGGCTACTTTTTCTGAAGCATTGGCCTAAGAAAAAGAGAAGGGGTTTCTGAACATGATAGCTCTTTGTTTCAAGAATCTGATGCATGTGGTAGCACCTTTTGTTTGTTATGTTTTGGAAATTTTACTCGATGTTGGTCCCATGTGTCTGATCTTCAATGCAGGTTTAACATTGGCACCACTTTTTGTGAAAGTAGATCCCAACTTAAATGTGATCTTGACTGCATGCCTGACAGTTTATGTCGGCTGCTATCGATCTGTCAAGCCTACGCCACCTTCAGTAAGTATAACAAACATTATCATTTATACCTTTCTCCTCTGTATTTCCTGTTCAGCTGATCCAGATTGTGTTTGACTGAAATTCATCGTGTTTAATCTTGCAGGAAACCATGTCTAATGAGCATGCAATGCGCTTTCCCTTTGTCGGGAGTGCTATGCTGCTATCATTATTCTTACTCTTCAAATTTCTTTCAAAAGATCTGGTTAATGCTGTACTGACCTGTTACTTTTTTGTGCTTGGAATTGTCGCGCTTTCGTATGTTCTTTCCACCTGATCTTTACTAATTTATATGTTCAAAATATCTGAAGTATTATTTTCCTTCTAGTGTTTATATCATTCTCATGTTTTCTTGTTTTCATTTTCATTTTTTTTCAGGGCAACACTATTACCAGCTATAAAACGTTATTTGCCTAAGCATTGGAATGATGATGTCATTTCCTGGCATTTTCCTTATTTCCGCTGTATGTGATGTTCTTGTGAATCCTCTAGACATTTCAAGTCCACTTAAATGATTCTGAAAATTCAAATAGTTTCCATCATTATTTTATAACCACGGTATCAAATACTATACTGCTGGTTTGCTTATTTGTGGCAGCTTGGAATTTCAACTGCAAATACATGCTTCCTGACTCAATACTGAATTCCAGCTAATTGTCCTTGCATGCTGCTTTATTCATTTTTCAGAACATGCTGCTTTATTTTATGCTTATTTACTGGTTTTTAGCTTGCAGGGAAGGGAATGTTCTTGTTATCTTTTTTTACAAGTAAAATCACAGTTTAATGGCCATCTTTTTATTTCTGTACATGTGGAAGAAAAGGATGAGGAGAAAACATCCTTTCTGCTCATAGTGAGTGGCATTGTTTTGGATCCCAATCCCCGAGTCTTAAAAAATGGATTTTAACAAGTTAGTTGCTTGTACATGCATGATTATCTGGCCATTAAAGTAACATGGTTCTTAGTGTCCTGGAGCTGTAATTGCTACCTGTACTTTAGGTATATTGATGACGAGTTGTTTTGGGATATTCTTGACCAGTTTTTACATGGGTGCTTTGCAAGTTGTACATGCTTGATTATCTGCATGATAAAGCATTTCTGGTCTTCTGCTCCCTTGATTTTTCTTTTGATTCATAGGATGTCTTCATTTTATCATGCAAAATGATGTTTTTCCTTGTACCTTTCTTCCCCAGCTTTGGAGATTGAGTTCACAAGATCTCAAATTGTTGCGGCAATTCCTGGAACATTCTTTTGTGCTTGGTATGCTTCCCAGAAGCATTGGCTTGCTAACAATATTCTGGGCTTGGCTTTCTGCATTCAGGTCTGGCATCATTCAGTCAGTAGATTTCTCATTGTTGCTAATGTCTCTTTTTGAAAAAAATTGTCTTCCTATCCTTTTTTTTAATCTCCAATTGCTTTGGAAGTTTTTTATGTTTTGTAGAATATCCTCTTGGCAATTTCTTTCTTTTGCTTCATATCGAAATGGATACTGAATAAAATTATTTATAGTGTGCCTTATTTGCTATTGAAGGTTTCAACTTTCCAATTATATATCTTCTGGTCACCATCTTGAAATTGCTTAGATCTTTGGGTATGCTTGTTTCATAAATTTCAACCTTTTCCCCTGAATACTTGATATAATCTAATAAATATCTATTAAGGCATTTCTCCAAAGGCCGTCATGCTAGCAGAATTGTCATAATAGTGGGTGAAGCTTTTAATAGCAGTCACATCCATGCTTGTACACACTAACACTTGCTAAGGGCTTATGTATGTGCATCACAAAATTCCAATGTTTCATGGATATAGGATTTTATTGAGATTATTGTGTGTTTAATTATGATCTGTGAGATATTTTTCAGCAAAAGTACTTGTGATTGATATAGTTATTAAATATGGACTGCTTTTAAGCGATTTGATTTTGTGATGCTTCTTTTGCAGGGGATTGAAATGCTTTCCCTTGGTTCTTTTAAGACTGGTGCCATCCTCTTGGTTAGTTGTCTGATTGTGGAGTTCACATATATATTTTCTGGATAACTATTGGTCATACAATTACAGATGCAGCTAGTTTGTTACATTAGTCAACTTAACTTATGTCTATACGCAGCATAAGTTACAGAATGTAGATATTCTTTAAATTTCATGTGTTTCTTAAATATCTTTTACTTGAGAATTTATTTCCTCAGAATAGAGATGCTTGCATTTTCCTCGTGTAATCTAGAGGATAAGGCCCCCACTCTCAACATTAAATAGTGTCTCTCTAGTCCATCAAGAGACCATAACCTGGACTCTTATCGTGTGATCTTATTTTGTACAAACGTTTAAGTTAGTGTAGTATTGGATTAAGCGGTAGTGGGTGGTAATAAACTTTACTTCTCTCACTCATTATGCCATTACTTTGCATAAAAAAAATAGAAGATTTAAGAAGATGCTTTAAACCCTAGAACCATGGATGCATCTTCAAGTTTAGGTAATATCATTTCTTACCATACTAATCAATTTATTTTGATTAACATATGATGTAAGGTAAGAAAAGAACAATTCCTAAGTTTGAAGATCTATATGTGGTTTATGATTTGAAAACTTGCACTCAAATCTTCTGATGTTCTGTTAAGTAATGTTATAGAGGAAAGGAAAGTTTTCTATCCTTTTTTCTTGTTATCCTTTTATAAGACATAATACCCTGAAATTAGTGTATGAGTTATGCCTCTTAATGGGCCAAAGAAACCTTATTTCAGGTGAGGAAAGTGCCATTTTCCATTAGATTACTATGACACAATGCATGACCCTTCCTATTAAATGTTGTGAATGGTCATGTAACTTTCCCTTTCCTTCCTTTTTCCTTCTGAAAAGTCAAATATAGCAATGAATAAAATGTTCAGAATTGTTGAGTGCATAAAATTCCAAAAGTTGGAAAATTTAACATTTCTTGGTCCTCAACTCCTTGTCATGAGTTTCAAAACAGAGGTTGATTTTATCATTTATCTCCATATTATATTGTAAGTGTTCTTTTCATTGATGACACTATGGTGGGTTTCTTGATATATGATTGCTGAATTAGATCAACGTGCAAGTGAATCTGTTGCCTTACGAATTAGCTCCTGGTCATTTTTTCCATGCAATTAGTAATTCTTCTGATATTTGATCTTTTTATCCTTAATTTATTGCAGGCTGGACTTTTTGTATATGACATTTTCTGGGTTTTCTTCACTCCTGTTATGGTTAGCGTTGCAAAATCTTTTGATGCTCCTATAAAGGTTTGTTTTTTAGCTTATTTGTCTTGCCTGATATCAAAATTTCCTGTAAAAATGGTGTTTGTTGATATTGAAGCTTTTGATATGATTTGATGCAGCAGTCTAATTACACGCCTATTCTATTCTTTTGTAGCTTTTGTTCCCCACAGCTGATACGGCAAGACCATTTTCCATGCTTGGACTTGGTGACATTGTGATTCCTGGTAAGGTGTCGAGTTCAGCATGCTATTTGCTATGATGATAAACAGCTGTATTTGGTCTCTATGATTAGTTGAAAATTTTGTTCATTGAATTTCCTTTTCAGGTTAAATAATAAAAATTTAGTGAAACATATGGTTGGTCTTCTATTGAGTCTTTCCTTTGAAAGAAATCAGGTTGAATCTTTGAAGGAAACTGCATAACTGAAAAAATCCCTGTGCAGTAGCTAGACAGAGAGCTTTGCATAATCTTTTTATACCAGTTGCATGTATAAAAGGCAGCCAATATTCTGATTTTAGCATCAGAAAGGTGAAGACACGGGGCCAAATAGATTTTGTTTTGGTTACAGAAATAGCTGCTAATAGTAAGCGCACTATAGAGTGATCATCTGCTTTTAGGTTCTTACATTGGTTGTTTACATGTTTATTCCCTTTCAGGTATTTTTGTAGCTCTGGCACTGCGATTTGATGTGTCTAGAGGAAAAGACAGCCAGTATTTTAAGAGTGCATTTCTTGGATATACAGCTGGTTTGGTCCTTACGATTATTGTCATGAACTGGTTCCAAGCTGCGCAGGTGCCCTGACTTGATCTTTTATTTTGTTTTTCTTCTCCATTTTATGTGGTCAGGATTATCATCCCTTAATCACTGTCATGCTTTTGTATTGTTACTTTCAGCCTGCACTTTTGTATATTGTACCAGCTGCTATAGGATTCTTAGCCGCTCACGTCATATGGAATGGTGAAGTCAAGCCGGTTTGTTCAGTACCCTCTATGACCTTATTTCTGTTGCTTGCATTGACCATCATTCTATTTTATTTTATTTTTTAAGAAATTTCTTCACCTGCTAAATCATCTTAACAATACTTTGTTGTCTGATATAGTAATTTCTTTGGACATCATGTGCAGTTAATGGAGTTTGACGAGTCCAAGACTGCTGCATCATCTCAAGAAGGTAGTGAAACCAGCTCTAGCAAAAAGGTGGAATGATCGGAAAAAAGGTCTGATACTGAAACTCTTGTAGGGCCAGGGAAGAAATATGTTTGTTTTCAATCAGGACACAAAATCCTGTGACTGTCAACCTTTTTGTTAACTTATGCAACCTGCACATCAGTGTAACAGATTTTGGAATTAAGCAAAAAAAAATTAATAAAAACATATTTATCCTCTTTACAGTAGGACCATTTTAGACATTTGTTCATTTTATTCGATTCTTTATGCCTCCATGATTTTACTTCGAGAGGCCTTGAGAGGAAAGGCTTGCTTGCAATGTGGCGGTGATCGGCTTGACTCTCCGGGATGAGCTGCTTTCTCTTCTGCCGTAGAGGTCTGACGGACCAAACGGTTTAACCACTAGCTCATTAAGGGATTTGGAAATTTAGTTAATTGGACTTTGTCTAGCCTTCTCTTCAATCCTTACACTTGCCATGGTTGCTTGCTACTGGGAATTGAAACTTTGGTTCATCTCTTTCTTCTCAATGTCCGTCTCGTCATAGTCGAAAAACCTAACGTGTTGAGTTGTTTCCTTGTGTTTACTCTAAAGAAAGAAACTGTTATCGAAAAGAGAGAATCTAGGTTGAGACATTCTAATCTCCTTTATATATATATATATATATAGATAAGAGAGGATCTAATAGAGTAAGTGATATATATATATATATATATATATAAGAGGATCTAATAGAGTAAGTGACGGGATATTTTTATATGTATATTATTAGTTACTCTTGCATATTATAAAGTGTCTCGAGTTAAGAGGCTTAAACAATTTTTTTTAAAAAAAAATCAGACATACAAAAAAAAAAAAATCAGGGGTGTGTTTTTCGGGTCAAGTCTAAGTTGACCGGATCAACATATTAACTCAAGTTTTTATTTAAATTAATTAATTATTTTTTTAACCCAAACTAGTAAAAATATTAGTTTAATTTATTGAGCTTATACAACAGAAACGAATACACGAGAGAGGAGGGTACACTTAGCTCAGCAAAAGTTGAATGAATAGGTAGCTATGCCATCAAAGGAGACGTATGGGTGACTCACCCCCATCCTTTGTCCGAGAAGTTCATTCAACTTCCTCGCAAGGTAAGACATCTAATATGTACTCATTAAATACATGAATGTCTCCAGCGTTGTTTTTGTCTAATTATTAACGACCAGGATGTCTCATGTATATCCAACATCCTACCATCAATGTTTGAGACATTTACCTCCGAATCGATTTATGAAGTTATTGATGATAAATGAATAGATAATTCTACCCTGCTCCCCATACAACTAGACAAATTTTCGTGGCAATAAAATGGGGCATGGGCTTTAAGATAAGGTGTAGGGATTGATACAATACATTAAAATAATTTAAAAATATATAAAAATAATAATTTAAAATAAAAAAATTCAAATTGTTTTTAGAAAGGCACACCCATTATCTCATTATTTTACTGCATCACAATTATCAGGCTAAATTCGTTGTGTTTCCAAGCTCATAGTTCTATTTTTACATGGTCATTGAAAGTCTCTAATCTACTACAGAGACTTGTTTTACAAGTGTTTTAGATCTCTTCATCATGCATTAAGCATGAAGAACTTAAGAGCGTGTTTGGAAATGTGATTGCAGACTTGTTTTACAAGTGTTTTAGATCTCTTTATCATGCATTTAGCATGAAGAACTTAAGAGCGTGTTTGGGAATGTGATTGCAGTTGTTTTTTAAAATATTTTTCATTCAGAAAAGTATGTCAATAATATTTTTTATTTTTTTAAAATTATTTTTAAGATCAGCACTTCAAAATGATTTGAAAATATCAAAAACATATTAATTTAAAGTCAAAAAAAAAATTCAAATTTTTTTTAAAGCACTTTTCAAACACGATACCAAACACCCTCTTAAAATCATATTCTAAGTTTTGAAATACATGTGAGCACATGATATGAAAATATAAAATAGCATCTCTTTTATATTTACTATGATAGAGAATTTACTTGAATTTACAAATTTATAAATATGAAACACTAACACAAAATTAAAAAGTAAAGAGACCATGGTCTATCTATTTACAAAATATAATTAAAAGAACTATGAGATTTATTATGAAAAAAAGAACCAAAGAATACAATCATGAAAAAAATCAGCATGAGAATTTCCCATGCAACATATGTGGAGAGATTTACGAGGAAGAGCATGGGAGCAAGAGTTTTTTATTTATTTTTGGAGGGCATCATTTAACTAGGAACCCAAAATTTGTTTTTCAAATGCATTGTCTTTTTGGAATGAGAAAAAAAATATTTATTAGCTTTTTAATAATTAAAAAATTTATTTACCCTAAATTAATAATTATATAAATTTTTAATAATTTTAAAATTTATAAAATTTAACCTAGTAATTTTAAAAAATCAAATATAAAAATCTAACTAATTGAATTACACTCTCATTATTATTTATTACGAACAATTTAATCTAGAATTAATGGAAGAGGTTTTGTTTTATTACAGGGGATGACTTGATTATATCGGTAAGGGAAAACAAAAGATTTTGGAAAATTATTATCTTTCTTGAATTAAGAAATATCTATTTGTTTGTAATGATAATAAAAACTTATTATCACATATAAACTTAATTCAGTAATGACGACTTGATTTTTTTTAGTTCTCTTGTCCCGCAAGCAAGTCTATACTCGTCATTCAATATAATCATATATATATATTCGTTCTTTCCAAGATCAACCACGTGTAATGACTCAATTAATCACACAATTAATAATCTAAAAGAAACTTCAAATATCCAGAATCCTACATGGACAACAGACATCTTGACTCCTTAAGAAGACAAGGTTGTTTAAAAATTTAACTCCATGGAAGGACTTGAAAGAAGATGGATTAATTTAGAGGGATGAAAGAAATGTTTGATTTAGGTCTAGTTATGCTTTTGATTTTTTTAAAGTTTTAAATTAATGTTTTTATACCTTTTTAATATATTTATATTAAAAATAAATTTTAAAAATTAAAAATTTATTATTTTAATATATTTTTAAATAAAAAATATTTTTAAAAATAACTTTTGTCTTATTCCCCAATATAGTCTTATCGGATGTAGCAAGTGAAGGGATGATTCACCTTTACTTCATGGTAATACATGTATGATGCTTTTATAAAATTGTATTTCAATTGATTGTTTTTTATTCTTTTATTTTTTGTGATATCAGCATATTAAAATTAATAAAAAATACTTAATAATTAATTTAATAATTTTTTAGATAAAATATTATTTAAAAACTACTTAACACAAAAAAAAAAGATAAGCTACGAAAAGAAGCACTCCCTTCATCTTCACAATTCAAATACCAGTTCATCTTTCCAGTTCTTTTTGGCTTTAATTCGTTTTTTTTTTTGTAGAATTATCTTGCAAACTGTTGTATGATAGATGTTCACTTAAAAATGCCTCATCAACAAGCAAGGCAACTACGCAAAGTACTAATTATTGATATATTATATCAAGTCCAGAAAAATATTTAACTTATTATATAGATATTTTTTTTTTAACGTGTAAGACTGCAAGCCAGGTTAATTTTTTTAATAAAAAAATATTTAAATAATGATAATTATTAAATAATCCTAAAAAAATAAAGAAAAAAAGCTAGGTTTTTATTTATATTATATAATGTAATGAATTACTCCAAAAATATTAATTTAACCTAAAAGAGACTTCATACATGTTAAAACAAAGAAAATTGAAGAAATTATTGTATTCTTAATAAATAATAAAACAAAATAATCATATGGTTCTTAATAATAACCTGAGTGGATTCGGGTTAACTTGACTGGTTAACGATTTAGGATAGTCCGGATGAAGGAAAGGGAAAAAATAAAAAAAGTTTAAGGCCAGTAACTTAATATTGAAAGATAAAATAAAAAAATAAAGTTAAATCGAGCTAATTTTTTAAACCGTAAACTCCATTAATGAGACCAAGATGACCATACAAAATACCAAAAAAATATCTAGAAGAAATTTCTTAATCATTGGTAAATTAAAAAGAAAACAAATAATAGTCAAAACAATGAGTATTTTAATTAATATAAAAACTAGTTAAAGAAAATAATGAGTGACTTCACTAAAATAAAATAAAATAACAATTAAAAAATAATAACCAAAATTGAATTAAAAAACAAGTGAAATACAATGCAAAGGGACAAGATTGAAAGAAACAAAATAAGAAAATGATTAAAAAAAGCAAAAAAAAAAGGACTAAATCTTGAAAAAAAAGATGAAATAGAATATTGAGAGACAAAATTGAAAGAAAAAAAATCAAGAAAATGATTAAAAAAAACAATTAAAAGAAAAGGTATTGTATTTGACGTGTAAACAAAAGAAAATCAAATGGAAATATATGAAATTAAAAAAAAATCTAAAAAAAAAACCAAAACAAATAAAGACGAATAAAAAAAAAGGAATTATAATTGATTTTTTTTTAAATAATATCATTTTTACCTTTTAATTTAATAAAAAATAAAGCGATAAGTTAGGGGGAAATCATGTTAACACTCGTTAATTTTTTATTTTATAATTTTTTTTATTAAAACAATGTTATTTTTACTTCATGCATGATAAAAAATATATGTTTGATCTTGGTAACTCCGGTCATTTGACCCAATCCATGACCCGAGATATGGTAGGGGTCAACTCCCGAGCTGAGTTTTAAAAGTATAATAAAAAAATAAAGATCAAATATGATATGAAAATTCAATGATATTAAACAATGAGATTAAATTGCCAAAAAATAATTAATTAATAAGAAAAATAAAAAATGAAAGGAATTGCAATAATAAGAATGAGTATGAAAATTAAATTCAATAAAAAATATAATCAAATGATTAGAGATAAAATAAAAAAAATAAAAATAAAAAGAATAAAAATTAAATTTGATAAGAAAAAATATAAAAAACTAAATATTAAAGAATGAAATTTCAAAACAATAAAATTAATTTTAATAAAATTATAAAATTGATGATCACTTTACAATTTTTCAAGATAAGCACACATTTTAAGGTAAAAAGAAGAAAAAAAAGACGTTATCATTAAAGCTTTGTCGTATTTTTATAATTAATATGTGTTATTCTATAATATAAAGGGTAGCACATTGCTTTAGATGTCTTTTATAAAAAACACCAACAATCAATAGTTATTTGGAGATGATACACATGCTATTTTTTTATCTATAAAATAATATAATATATTTAACACTACACGATAATTGTAAAAAAAAAAATGTTAAAAAATTGAAAATACTCTTTTATTTTAGGTAAGAAAAGTTACCCCAAAGATTACCGGGGTAATCATACTCTACAAAAATGTGAAATTTCAAAAAATTCTTCAGATATTAATTGTGTTTTTTTTTTTCAAAGATACATGAGTAATTATATTGTAAAATAAAGACATGAAAATATAAAATTATCTCCGAGTGTTCGTTCACTTATTTGGTTTTTTATGGAAAGCATCAATTATTTTACAATGAATTATACTGTGCACAATCTACGAGACTGAAGTCTTTTAATTTTATTTGTAATTATTCAGCATTTCCATGTTTAACCGGCAAATGCAAGAGGACTGGAATCCTATTTCTCTATTTTCACAATTCAAAAGAAATTTAAAATTAGCTACCTCATCAATTTATCATCACCCATTAATTTTAAAAGGTGTTTAAGAGTATATTAATAGGTATTTTTTAAATATTTTTTATTTAAAAATTATATTAAATTAATACATATATATATATATTATTTTTATAATAATTTAATAATAAAAAATTAATTCTAGACAGAGATTTTTTTTAAAAAACAGTTATGAATATACTTCAAAACATTTGAAATAACAGCGGTTTATAAAATATTTTTTTCTTGAAAATATAATAAAAAAAAATTTAAATTTTTTTCTTAATATCATTATATTAAAATAATTTAAAAATATATAAAAAATTAAATTTAAATAAATAACAACATAAAAACAATTATATCCTTTTTAAAACACTAAAAAGAAAAAACCTATTAACCCTCTCTATCCGACCTACGATTAAAGCACGCCTGGTACGTAACAGAAGAAAATAGGCAGTGCAGACAGGACAGGACAGGACAGGAGATTAGCGTGTTTTTATTTTATTTTACTTTGCTTCACGAAGGTTGGATTTTAAAGACTGGGAGAAAAAAGAGACAGGGAAAAGGAAGATAAAGTATAAACACGACAATAATTGAATCGAACAAAAAAATATGTGAAAAAACAAATTTGTTTAATTTAATTTTGAACAGAGAATTTAATCAAACGCGACTACAGAGAACAACAATAAATTAGAGGGAAAGAGTCAGTGAATTCAATTCCCTCTTTCTGTAAGTCTGCCTTTCCATCTCCTACCAAAGCCACCCTTCTCTCTCTGTCAAAAATTATCAAAGAAGAGATTGGAGCTCCACCCAATCGAACCTTACCCATTTTGCATTTTCTCATTTAGTTTGTGTTTTCTAACTTTATTGGTCTAATGGGGTTCTCTTTTTGAGTCAATCAAAGCCACAGGAAGAGAGAATCCCCTGAAATTCAACAACCATGGAAGGTAAAACTAATATGTACCTCTATCTCACTCTAGTTTCCCCAATCGTATGATCATTTCATGCACTTGTTGAATATTGTTTTTTCTTTTTTGTGGGTTATTAGAATTTTTCTTGCACGGACAACAAGGGTTACGTTGGGATCAGCAAGACAAACTAACTGTTAGAATTTCCTCTAAGCATGTTTTTGGTTTTTGAGGAAACTGGAATTGTGTGTGAAATGGGATTTTGATTGTGTCCCGGATGATGGAAACTTTGGCTATATGTAGTTGAACTTTTCCTTTCCATTTATGTTCCTATTTTGGCTCGCAAACAAAACATGTCGGCAATTTTTTCCGGGGAAGCAAGAAGTTTTTCATTGTTAATTATCACACATCTGAATTTTGTCATTCCAGTAAAAGAAATTCTTGGGAATCTTAAGGTTGGATGCTTGTAATAATGTGTGTTTCGTGTTCCGAATGCTTCTGGGGTTTTGGATGGAACGTATGGCTCTTCAAAGATATTGTGAAAGATTAACCTCGGTTTGCTGATTGAGAATTCCTTGAATAATTATGTGGAATTGGAAAAATTTATAGAGAATCCAACTGGGTTACTCTGTGAACACAGAATATGAGTGTGAATTATGATTGTTCCGAATGTAACGTGAGAGTTATCTTGAATCACAATTGTTCTGAAAGTAAACCCGGTTTTGGCTATCTTGCTATGGCTTACATCTATGAAATCAGGTGCTTGCTTTCCCTGAACAAACAAAAGCATTGTAAATACCCTTCAAAGTACTCTGAATAGTTCATGAGAAAATATTGGCATTTTATGTTTGCTTTGTTAGTTAAAGCCACGACCTACTTCCTTTGCTTGGCCAAATCTACTCTAGTCAAACTGGGATTCATCATTCACCATGATTAACCCCATTTATATGACCTTCTCCACAAAATTGTGCGTTTAATATCCTTTCTGATGAAATATTGCGAATGTAGATTTCTACAGCTTACTTGAGTAACTAACTCGGTTTTCCTGTGTTAAATAGGTGTTGTCCCTTCCTCAGTTCATACACCATAGCATGATTTCTACAGCTTCTTTATTTTTCTTTTTTACCTGATATATCCCTATCCGTACATCACTGTTTCAACTCAATGGCTTGATTTTCTAGTACAACCCTAGCAGCTATAGGGAAACTTATACGTGCCATTTGGTGTCTTTGCTCTTTACTTGTATATGTTCATTTTTTATTTTGTCTTGTAAAAAAAACAATCAATGTTCAGAATCAAGTGAAGTGCATTTTGGAGAGAATAGAGTTTCTCCAGAGAAGAATTTGAAAAGGACAGTCAAGACACCAGCCCAGGTTGTTGCTTTGGAGAACTTTTATAATGGTACTATTGCTTCTCTCACAAAATTTATTTAACCCACTGATGTTAGCCATTATGTTCTTGAAGTGATTTTTTTGCTTTTTCACAGAGCACAAATATCCCACCGAGGAAATGAAATCAGAACTTGCAGACCAAATAGGGTTGACAGAAAAGCAAATATCTAGCTGGTTTTGCCACAGAAGGCTAAAAGACAAAAGATTGAGAGATGAAGTATGCACTAATGGACGCCAAGATCGATCTAGCGGTATTATTCAGGATCGAGGGAGTGGGTTGAGGCAAGATTCATGTGGCAGTACCAAACAAGGTGATTATAGGAATCTTGATCCAAGGGAAGTTGAAAGCCAGAGACTTTATGGTCGAGATTTTCATCCTGCTGATCTAACCTATGAACGAACGACTCGCTATACAGGGAATGTTACTGGCATTGATAATATATCTTCAGGAAGTAGCTCATCGTTGCAAGATAAGTTTGTTTGTCAAAGAGAGGATCCTTATGACACAGAGACCCCAAAGTACCTAGCTCAGAATGGAGCTGCCATGTCATTAATTCCTAAGGGTACTGATAGTTTTGGGTATAAACCATCTGGATATTTGAAAGTGAAGGGTGAAATTGAGAATGCTGCTATTACTGCTGTCAAGATGCAATTGGGCAGGCGTTATAAGGAGGATGGTCCACCACTAGGTGTTGAATTCCAGCCACTTCCTCCTGGTGCTTTTGCATCCCCAATTAGAGATCCAGTCAATGGTAAGTTCTAATAACCTCCTTCCATTCCATGCAATTTCTGCAGGCAGAAGGAGATGTCAAATAAATTTTGCTTTTCTAGTTTATGTTCTTTTCAAGTTTTCTCTGATTCTCAGTGTCTTACTTAGAGGAAGGTGTTGTGATGAGAAAATGGGAATTCTTTTGATTCCATTTGTATGATTTGATGGGTTCAGTTGCAGATAAGATAACTCTTACTTTTTTAAATACAGCATTACTTATTTCAGTCGCATTTGCATTAAATGTAAATTTCTGATGCATGCTAATAGTCCATTTGTTTCTGTACCTACTTAGACTTGCAATATACATTATACATTCTTCAGTGGAAATGGCTTGCCATGACATTTACGTTTGATGCTGGGTGCTGTAGTTTATCTTTTGGTTTCCTCTTGATACCCACTTTCTGCAACTGCTAAAGGAAGCTTTGAGTCCTCACTTCACTCACATTGTTGGCATATACTTAAAGTATAATTTGATAACAGTACTCCTTTTTCTTAGTTATAACTATGTACACTTGAATCTTGTTCACTTTTGTATGCTGTTTCTTGCCAACCATTTTTCCAGGACCAATCTATGTGGGAGATCTTGCTCAGATTTGTTCTCCTGATGTTTCTGGGGTTCGAAAGCAATCCAGTCTTGGCGCTGTGAGTAGATCTTCCAATACATTTTGTTGGCCTTAGAGTCTAGCAGCATATTGTTATTATGTTATGCACACTTATTTAGCACATTAATCATTACGGAAATGAGGGTTAGATTTTTTTTACCAGTTGCTTTGTCCAATGTAGTGGGATTGATAGCATGGAGAATTAGTTGAGTTGAGTTATATGGTGCAAACAAAATGGTTGGCAGTCACTTTTGACAGATAAAAGCTAATTAGGCTGCAACTAGTTTTACATATTGAAATCTGGAATAGTTGTCATTTGTAATTTTATGCTGAATTTGATTCTGGAATTGGAGGACTATGACAATTATAGTATGATGGTTGGTATAAATTAGTTTGAGGCTCAAGTTCTGCTGATCCATGCTGGAAACCTTTATATCCTCCGCCTCTCCATCACTTCCAATGATGTCTGCCATCCCATGTTTATCACCACTGTGACTTTCACTTTACTTTTATTGCCAATATACCACCAATCATGCACCAGCACCACCAGCAATTATGCTCACAACATGTTTCCTTCCTCATTTTGGTATGCTCCAAAGAAAGGTTCAGTTAGACTTTAAAATGTTATGGAACAAGGTATTTTTTTATATGATTCTGCAGACTCCATTCCACCATCTTCCATATCTTGTACTTCAAATGAGTCCCTATAGTCCCCGTGTATGCTCGCAGTGGTGAAGTTATAATAGTTTTTCTGAAGCTCTGATGAGAACTCATAGTCACACCTCCATCAGTGCTTTCATGGAATCACATATTGCTTGAATTGCATCTGAAATGGAATGCCATTTTTGTAGAATTTTTCTTACCTCTTTGATACATGATCTCTTATTATACTTGTTTGATTCCCTTGCAGAGATATGAAGTATATAGCACCAAGATGAGTTCTCATGATTCATATACAGAGGGAGCAAATTGTAATCCCGAGCCCTCTGATTCTCATGATAGAAAATCTCATCAACTTCTAGAACAGAAGCCTACCTATAATGGTTCCAATTCTAATGCTGGTGGGAACTCTGCCATGGATATGCCTGATCTTGCTGGTGAAACATCAGCCTATGTAAACAAAAGACATTATAGGATGAGCTCTAAGCATGGTTTTGAGGGGAGAAGATCGGATTCTCTTTCAACCCATCTTGGTCCCAGTGGTAGGAGAGTTAATAGTGAAAAGACAGAAGCTTGGTTGCATGACTGTGATAATGACAATCCTAAGATGGTTCAAAGGAATAGTTACACATCTAAGCATCCACACTCGATGCGTGGATCTGGAAAATCTCTTGATACAGAGGAGAGAGCACAGTGTACGATCATGGAAAAGGTTCTCTTATTACTTTACATCTTTCTGCTTGTGGTATTGTAGAACAGATCCATGCTAACATATTTAGCTTAATATCAAGTTGTACATTGGGTATGTGTAGGAGGACAAACTTCATGGAGAAATGAAAAGAATGAAAGGCTCTCACGACCCAGTTAGAGTGAAGAGGCATCCAACAGATGAAACAACTGTGAGTTTATGATGTCGATCACTTATGGGAATATTTTGAATGAATCCTGCATATGTTGCATGCACATTCTTCAATATAAATCTAAATCACACATTACTCTTTTTTATTTGTACATTGATTTTGATACCTCCTCCTTTTTGGCTTAATATTGAAGGTTGCAAAAAGATTCAGAGTTGACTTTCCACAGCAAGAACATGTGGCAAAAGCATCGTTTTCTGAAATACGTCGAAGGACAAATCTGACTAAATGGTTGGTAAACATTTCTATATGCAACAATAATTTTATGTTCTCTTTTTTTTTTTTGTGCACTCTTATTTATGTTCTCAGTGTAGCGTGTTGTGTGTATATGTTGTGCATGTTTTTTCAAATTTGATGGGCTTAAAATCTTTAATGAATCTGAAATTTCCACAAAAGAGAATTATAAGACATTATCCATGTCTGATGATGCATTTCGCTTAGCAAATTTTTAATTTCCAAAGTAAGTTGTTTTATTTCGATTGAAAGAAATAATTGTGTAGATGGTTAGTGTAGTTTTACATCACTGACACAGTTGTGGTGGTTAGTAATTTTTTTTTGTTTCTCCTTTTAAGTGAACTGGCATGAGTACCTCTAGTTGTCATGATAGATAGCGCAGGTAGGAAACTTGCAACCGCTATTTAAAACTATTTCAGGGTCCATGGCCCCGCAAAGCCTTTTTTCTGAAGAGTTGGGTGAAAAGAGAGGAGGGAGAAGTGTCAGGCAGATTGCTTTTTAATTATGCATCAATAGTACCAATTATCTGTCAAGCATATAGAAGTGCATTAGAATCCAGAGAACATGGCCACGGGCATTGCTTTCACTGAAGTTGTAGGAGCATTGGATGTGCCAATAGACATTGGGAGGTTGTATGTATCTGAAACAAATCGATGCTCACAGACTTGTCATGAATACCTGTTTGAATAATTTTTTTGTGAAAAACATTGCTTAAGCTTGTTTTCACGAATAACTTGGCTGATTGTTAAATAAGATATAAGCCGCCTCTTGTAAGATGCAGAATGTTAACCCTCTGATCGTGAGACTTCACACTGTTCTACTGTCACATCAAGGCTATGTTATGTTCGGTGTGAAGTTCAAAGTTCAGGAAATGCTAGTGTCCAAGCTTGTAAAGGAGGATGCCGTATGCCCATGTTTGGTCGGGATGCTGACTTGTTCATTGACATTGTTTTCAGTTTTCTTAGATATTTGTGTTCCAAACCCTATAAACATGTAGCTCTGTTTCATTTAGATGATTAATTGTCAAAATATTTTTGTGCTTCCTGCACTGCCAACATGGTGTTATTTCCCTTTTTTGAATCTTGTCTTCAAATTTTCAATTAATGCTAAAAATTCTGTTGACATTCTTCATGTTTTGTGTCTGCTGCATGTCTGCCATGGAGAGGCCATCTAGTTTCAGCGAGGATGAAACTCCAGAAACCAGTTTTATCGGCAGAATGAGGAACTTGCAATTAATGGATTGAGATGGTATAGTGGTTCGTGAGATCACCTCTCAAAAAGAGAGCGATTACCGATTCACCTGATGAAGATTGTACAAGGCTGTACAGTTTGAGAGAATGTATTTCTTTTGTTAGTGATGCTCCTTTGCTACGTGGAAAGAAGTTTAGTTCATCGTGGCAGCCAATTGCTTTTGCCCTTGATGTCGTCAAGTGTGTACTTTGTAGCTTGTACAAATTTTGTCCTCGATGTTAAAATTCTTTCTGGAGATATTCTTGATCTCTGATTGTCAATCAGATTAGGCAGGGTCCCTTTAGCAATGGCTGTCCAGACAATGTCGATGACATCATGCGACAGCACAGCATGCCCGTGGTGCTTTTTGTAAAGGCAAATGATAGCAAGACTGCTATAAAGCTGTTTTCTAGTTTCTATCAATCATGCATGACATGACATGACCTTCTTTTCCCCCTAATGAAATGTGAAACCTCATTAATATCTTTTTTTCTCCAAAACTTGAAAGACAAAATTCACATAACAGAGAAGGCGGGAAGGGAATTCGCTAGCTAGATGTCACCTTCAGGTTGCTGGGTACGGTTCATATTAATATTTTGCTCTCCGGTTCTTTCTTTGTTATTTTAGGAGAGGATTCAAATATCAGAGAAAAAGGAGAGTTAAGAATATCATGGATCACGAATATATTATGCAAACTAATGAAAAAATCATTTGAAAGATCACTCAAATAAAAAAAATATTCTGAAAGCTCTATACATCGTATTTCCATCTGGTATCTGCACAAAGGACAAGTTGTCTTCCTTCTCAAGCACTTGTAAATGCAAGAACAATGAAATTTATGCATGCATTCCATGACCCTAGCTTCCTCTCCAATCTCCAGCTCTTCTTGACAAACCCCTCCTCCATCGATCACCAAATTCTTCAATCGACCGGGCACCGGATCAATAGTTTTCGCCAAAATCCCCGCAAGCTGAACCCTAACCTGAAGCTCAACCTCAGCCAAAACAGTGTGAAAATCACGATTTGTAGCACTTGCACGCTTCATTGCTAGCTGCTGTGTTCTTGTCTCTGACTTTGCAAATTGTAGTTCCGCTTTGTCAAGCTTTCCATTGAAACGTCTAGGGTCATAAGAGCCATCGAATGTAGACTAATAGCCCCAGTTGCTCACCCTGTTAAGAACCTCAGCTTCTGCGATTGCAAAAAGAAGAGCACCACAAAGCAAGAAAGTAGACGGGAAAAAAAACAGTGATGTTCAATAAGAGAGTGATTGGAGTATATTTTATATAGAAAGCTGGTCCAAAACGCGGAATCCAATCTAAGAAGGGAATCCAGAGTAGACAAGGAATTAAGTGTTTTTCTTTTCCTTTTTATTAAAAAAAGAGAGAGAAAGATATCGTCCTATACATGTTCTTGGAACGTGGTGTTACGGTTCCTAATTTGGGAATCGGTGCATGCATCTCTTCTCTTCCAATATGTCTAGTAAGAGCCCAAAAGTGGAGTCGGAAACGGCGGTGGACTTCCTCTTCCAATATGTCTAGTAAAAGTGGAGTCGGAAACGGCGGTGGACTGCTGGCTGTGTATAGAAGGTTTGCGGTCTAGCCATGTGTGGATAGAAATATCAAATTACGATATAATAATTAAATTAAATCACATATAATAGACTCGAATCCAATTCTTATATAACCAAAAAATAATAATTAGTTTACCTGTAATTAAAGTGATTGCTTATGATAAAGGCTAATCATGGAGCCTAGAAATCAAGCTATTTCGGCCATGTTGGTGTAATGCATGTGATTAGCA
This sequence comes from Populus euphratica, assembly GCF_000495115.2. Classification (NCBI taxonomy): domain Eukaryota; kingdom Viridiplantae; phylum Streptophyta; class Magnoliopsida; order Malpighiales; family Salicaceae; genus Populus; species Populus euphratica. The sequence continues at coordinate 5,911,063 of NW_011499847.1, read as the reverse complement.
CCTTTCAGGATTCCTTTGTGAATTTGGAGGGTGCTGTGTTTTCAATTTTTATGCACCATGGTGCCACAAAGAATAGAAAAGGTGTGTTTGCGAAACAATTTTGCGTCCTCAGCAGGCAGCAAAAAATCTATGCATTATCATTAGGAAACGAAATACGTGGTGGACCTTTTCCGAAAAACACGACTCAAAACTCACACTAACATCATCTTGAAACCTAGTGACTGATGCTTTGATTCATGGGAGCATGAACGTCGAGGCCCAGCATGTCTTCATGATCTTTCTGGGCTTTGAGTGTCCCAAAACTGTAAAGGCCATCCAGAAACCTCAAATTGAAACTTAATTAATCCTCTAGCGTCCAAAGTCCATATATTTTTTCTAATTCTAACGGAAAAAACCATTCATTTCATTCACACGCAAGTCTTTCTTGATGCAGCAGTATGTTTTAAACCAAGGAACCGTCTTCGCTTCCTTGCTGTCCTCACCATTTCTGCTACGATTATATACATTAGCCATTAAGGTAGGGCTTGCTTACAGAGTTCGTTCATGTTAAAATAGGTTATATTGTTAATTCACCGAAGAGGTCCTACTTGTGACTTTAATTTCTTGAAAAAATCACACCAACTTCAAGCAAGAAGAGAAAATGGAAATTCTAGCATCAAAATTCTACTGTATCACATCCACCTATTAATGCTAGAATTTCCTCCTTCCTTTTTTTTTTCTTCACATAAAGTTGGTTATTTAAGCCCATACTTGGCTGTTTTTTATATTTTTCCAGCAAGGCACGTTGCTTGAACCTGATGATGTTCTGATCCTCTCACGATCATGCCATTAGTAGTCAGCACATGATTCAATGTTAGAAATGGTTTAACTTCACCAAAGGAAATCCTCTGAGAAGTAAACTAATCCTTGTTATGGGTCATAGTTCCAGTTGGCCAAAAAGATGAACCTAATCAATGAGAGCCTATACCACACGGTTCCTTGAAAAGATTTTACATCATGCGCGTGCCTGCTTCTCTAGACCAGATAGGCATGCACATTCAATAATTTTGAAGGAGTCCTTATCATTTACAGAAGAAAGTCACTGTATCTATATCTGACCAATTGAGCAATAAAAGCAGAAAGTCTAAAGTTAAAAATATTGTGCATCTCAACCCGGAGGAGTAGTAGGGGTTGTTCTCTCTGAAATTGATGTTATATTATACGTTGACACCTGAACTCTTAAGAGGTGGTTTTAAGTTTGAGTTCGTATATGAACTTCAGCCATCGATTTGGGGTTCGGCAGGGCACTATATGGAGCAATGAATGAGGCCAGGGCTTGGTGGTGTAAATGCTCTCTGGTTCAACCTCGCGTTGAATCTAAGAAGAACAATAGGTAACTGCCTATCGTTTGTCCTGTTCTCCTCTTAAATACCCTCCAGCTAAGGAATTACAATCTAATAAGTAATTAAGACCAGATACTAATTTGACTAGGAAACTACCAGCCAACTAGAATAAAATAACTAACAGCTAATAAACTTATAACAGCAAGTACTAATTTGACTAGGAAATTAATAGCTAACTAGGATAATAATAACTAACAGCTAATAAGCTTATAACAGCTTTCAAGATTCTTTGTATCCCACACGTCTACTTTGTCCAGACAATGCAAATTTTATTTTTTTTAAATTTAAGCTTTTATTACAAATTAATTTTTTATATATTTTTAATTATTTTGATGTGATAATCTTAAAAATAATTTTAAAAAATAAAAAATATTTTAAAAAATAACTATAATTATACTTCCAAACGATGTAATGAATTAAAAGGTGCCTTCCTCTGTCTCCTGATTTGCATGACTTGGTCTTTTTGAGTGTTTTACGTGGTTGTTGGGTTCGTGCTGATAAGCACATCATCTCCCACCAAGGTAGGACCAATATGGAGCCAGAAGAAAGAAAGGGGGCCAGAAATTTCACTGCCTTGTGTGGCTAATGGCTGCTTTTCTCAAAAGCGCACCCACTGTCATGTTGGTCCCGATCAACAGGGTTTGGAAAGGGAAAGGAGCTGTCGTTAGGGGCATTATGGACGTATCCGTGTAAGTTCAAGCCACTTTGCACAAGCTCTTTAACCAGCAGGGAATGGAATACTTCTTTTTTCTTGTGCTGCTCACATTTGTCAAATTCCAAGTTGAACTGGGTCATCTCTGCATGCTCAACCACTCCATTTCTCACTTTTTTCCAGATAATGTCAGGACACTTGGAAGTTGGATTGGATCTCTACCTGGAATTTGGTGTAACATTGTCAGAGTGTTGCTAAAATTTATGCTTCATGTGTTTGATCAAGCCAGATCCTAAATTGAAAGACATTTGTCGCAATATTGTGTTTTCTAGTGATACATGGGTTTTTTTTATTGGATGTTTAGAGATTTTTTTAAAAAAAAAAACTAGCTTTCCCGTTAATTGATAGTTGGAGGCTAAACTTCCTTTTCAGACAACATTAAAGTCACTCTTTTTATATTATATTGATATGGTCTATTCAAATTATTAGTTTTAAGATTTAAATGTATAAGATTTCAAAATAAATTTCATCTCCTTAGCTATAAAATAAAAATAATTCCCTCCAGCAGGTTCATGATCATCTTCCTGTACAAAGGAGAAAATGGCTTACATTCATTTAAGTAGATTGATGCCACGTGCCTGGGATCAGCTAGTTGATTGGTTTTCCAGACAGGCTTATATAAGTCAATGGCCGGAGAGAGAAATTGCTTATTATAGTCTTAATTCTTGTTTTTTCGTGCTAGATTCTTCGTTTCTATTGCTCCGCTCCTTTATTTTGTAAAAAATAATTTTTTAAATTTTTATATGTTTTTTTGTTACTAAAAAATTAGTTAATAAAAAATATTTTTCAGTTAAAAAAATTAATTTTATTTTAGAAAAGTATTTTTTTATTTTTAGCAGAAAATACTTTCTCAAAATTATAAAAAAATTTAAAATATTATGTATATATATATATATATATTTTCACTTGAATTTTAATTCACCAAAACAGATTACTGACTTGAAAAAAAAAATATCAGTTATAAAGACCACCCTTCCTCCATCAGAGACAAAGAAACAAATCAACTGCCTCGATCGAGGAAAGATAGCTCTCCAGAAATCCCGGACAGACGACTCTTGGAGGCTTGGTGGGGGATAGGTTGCCTTCAAGCGAAAAAAATACAAAAAAAAAAAATGTATTAATATTAAAGCATGGATGGGCCATCTAGGCTTCCAACCGTGAGGAATTTGGTTTTATCCCTAAATATTCGTCTGACAATGTAATCATTTCTGTTTTTAAAAATATTTTTTTGTTTATAAAATATCACATTAATGATTTTTTAAGTATTTTTTTTATAGATTTGATGGTTTAATATTAAAAATAAAAAATATTATTTTAATATATTTTTAATTCAAAACACTTTTAAAAAAACATGCTCTGTTACAATAATACAATGTTAAAAACACATTAATTTTCTTTGAAAATAACATAAGGATTGGAAATAAAAAAAATAAAATTCAAAACAGTTAGAAAGGATTTTTAACTTGTGTTTGGTTATTGTCTTGGGAAAAAAAATGAATATATTAAAGATAGAGGAGATAGGATAAAAAATAAAATAAAATAAAAATTATGTTTGATAATAAAGTTAAAAAAAAAAAGTGATTGTTTATGTATTTTGTTTTTAAAAAAAGTGATTGTTTATGTATTTTGTTTGATTATGGTGAAAAAGGACATAAAAATATATTAAAAAATCTATTTTACTCTTAAGATATTGTTTTCAAACTCAAATATTATAATGTTATAATATTAGATATTTTCCTTTTATTTTAGTTCATTTTAAATATTAAAATTAATGATATTATAATAATTTTAATTATAAAATCATGACTAACTTGATTAGTTGATCTGGGCCTGGATTGATTCGAGTATAAGAAAAAATTAAAGAATGATTGACTTGATATAATCTAGTAAAAAATCCAAGTCAATCTAGAATAAAACAAGGGTAAAAAACCCATTTATTTTTTTGGAAACAAAATGGTCAGATCAAATTTATTTTGATTTTTTTTATGAAAAATTAGGTTAGATATGTTAACCTTATTGAACAGTAACCTAAACCTTATCTTATATCGATTCTCGAGTCAGATTTTAAAACTAAGATAATATTTATTTTTATTTATTATATTGACTCGGGTCAACCCTCATTAACTTTTTTTTGTGTGCGTGACTTAAACCATGCTCTAGTCGACCATTGAATTAGATTTTAAGACCTAATGGTAGTAATTTTTATTCTTGTATTTACCTAACTTGACCTCCTGATTTGTGATTTAGGCTTTATCTCTGATTAACTCTTGAATTAAGTTTTTAAATTTTAACAATAATTATTTTTATTTTATGTTGACTATCATAACATATGACCTAGGTTTTGCTCCAAGTTGACTTCATGTCAGGTTTTAAAACTATAAAAATAATTATTTTTATCTTGCTCCAAGTTGACTCAATGTCAGGTTTTAAAACTATAAAAATAACTATTTTTATCATTATATTAACTAAAGTCAACGATTAACTCTACTAATTACTTGACTTTTATTCTGGATCAACCTCCGAATCAGGTTTAAAATTATAACAATATAATTTTTATTTTTACGTTGACTCAGGTCAACCCAACTTATAACCTAGACCTTAAATAGTGACTTTGTCTCAAATCGACCTTTCAAGTTGGGTTATAGAACTACAATAATAACATGTTTTATTCTTACGTGTCTTAGTTGGACAATTTTAAAATTGAAATTTTTTACAAATATATTTTAAGGATAATAAATAAATAAATATTTTTTTTAAAAGACTTGTCCCCTTTGTACCTCATGTTTTTGAAATACATAAATTCACTCTAAAATTGATTAAAAGACATGTTTATTTTTATATAACTGTTTCTTAAACCAAATATATTTTTATTTTCATTGTCGTTGTCTCTTCTTTTTTTAAACAATAATCAAATACTACTTAATAAATTGTATTAGATAAGTGGCTTGTAACATAATTTTGTGCCAACATAAAAAAGAGTGTTCATGCAATAACAATGTTTTGAAAGGAGTAAGAAAAATATAAGATTTTGGTAACTGAAATAGGTTACACGTGTTGTCTAAGCAATGAGCAAACAAAAATAAAAAATTATGAAATGGGTATTTTATGCTTACTCTTATGCAATTAATTTAATTTAATTAAAAAATAAATTTCCTTTTAAAAAAGCTAGATTTAACGAAGGTTGAGAAAAAAAATCAAGTTAACCTTTGTTGATTGCAAAGCCGCTAAAAAATCCTATGAAAAGTGAATAAACAAAAATAACAAAATATTGGTAGATGGAAAAAAGAAAAAAGGAAGAATTGAAAAAATTCAAGTAAACTTGGGTGAACTTTGTAAACATGAGCTTGTCTTTTAAGTCTACAATCCATTAAATCATTAACATGGACTAAACTAAGAATCTCAAGACCCATCAAATTAATTGTTGAATGATGAAATTAATAAATTTAATTTAATTAAAAAAAAAATATTTTAAAGAAGCTAAATTTAACAATGATCTAAAAAAACTCGAGGCAACCTTTATTATTTGAAAAATAAAGATAAATCAAATAGAAAGTGAGTGAAGAGAATGTTGGAGGATGTAATCGAAAACAATAACTTAAAAAAATAAGTAAAAACAGGTAAGTCTCAATGAACCTTGCAAAGCTGGATTAAACTCTTAAACCTACAGTCTATTAAATTCTCAACTCTGGCTTAACCCAAAAGCTTAACAGTTAACATATTAAAAAATAAATATTAGATGGTGAAATCAATTAATTTAATTTAATTTTAAAATAATATTTTTTTAGAAAAGATAAATTTAATAAAGACAAAAAAAAAATTGAGGCAAATCATGTTATTTTCAAAATGATTAAAAAATATTATAGAACGTAAAGAAAAAATAATAAAATGCTAGAGGATGGGAAAAAAAGAAAAAGAAGGAAACTCCTGTTAACTCTGTAAACTAAGGTTAATTTTTTAAACTCATGATCTATTAAATTCAAGACTCATGTTCAACTAAAAAGCTAAACAGTCAATTAATTAAATTTAAAGGATTGAATAATAAAAAAATAAATTTAGAAAATTCTTGCAAGGAAAAAAAATACAATAATAATAATAAAGAATTTGACAAGAAAAAACTCAAGAATAATAAAATTGAAAAAACTATATAAAATAAAATAAATAATGATAAAAAAATGACAACCAAATATGATAGATGAAAATATCTATTAGGGTGAGACTAAAAAAAATCTTTAACTTCATAAATTATTGTAAATAAGAAAAATTGCAATAAATAGGAAAAAGGATGGAATTTTAAGATCAACAAATTTTAAGGACTAACTTGAATTTTTTCAAGGTTATATTCACCACATCGATAATAATTATGTTACATATGCTGCCTGTAGATGAAAGAGATGTCAAGAAATTTTGATAGTCACTTTATAAGAAAGGTTTTGAGAATAAGATAACATCACATATGTCGTTCGAACATATCTTTTTACTTATTTATAATATTACCATAGTATTCTTAATGACACCAAACAATTATTAAAATAACTAAATGTAAGAGATAAAGGCAAAGTGTTTTGCATTGGAAGAGCAATGATGTAATTTAATTGTTTAAAAATTAAGTCAATAACTAAAAAATCTCTTGAAAAAAATTTAATATGTTTTTTATATCAAGGATAATAAAATAATTATATTGTGTAAATAAAAATGCAAAAAAACAATCTAACGTCATTCTTTCGTGTAATAACAAATGGGTACTATACAAAATGCCTCCCAGCCCTAAAAACAAAGCCAACTAATTTTGCCAATCAAGGGCAAAATCATAGTCTCATCGTTTAATATATACAGAAAAATATTAATCTCTTTTAACTTTTGTTATAATTAGTTAAAAAGAAAAAAATTACAATTGCCAATGGAAAAATCAAGGTAAAAAACCAGAGAGGATTAATTAACACCCGCTTTTCTGGTAAAGTAGAAGTAGACTAGTAGTTAATTAGCTTTAATCGCAGTGAAAAACGGATAAAAAAGAATAAAAAATGGATAATTCAAATTGACTGTTCATGTAAAATACTGCTTACTAGCAAAGCCTCCAGTACCCTTTCACTTTTTTTTAGTCAATAGAATCCGAGCTTTCACTTTCTCAGACACCAAACAGACAACAAAAAGAAAAAGAAGATGAAAACAAGAACAGTAACTAATAGCATAACTAACATCAATTAGCGGAAAAAAACTAAATGTCAAATTAAATTTGAGGGTTTATCCCACTCCACTTTTTTTGCCATTTCTTTATTCTCTCTCTTCAGTCTTCCCTTGAGCTCCATAAAATAAAATAAAATAAAAGCACTACTCCTCACTTGAGAGAGGAAAAAAAAAGTAGCAAAAAGCTTCTGGTCTCTCTCTTGCACATAGAAACTTCAATTATCAGATGAATATATATATTGCTTTCGTAAATTTTCCCTCACTTTCTCTCTTTATCGAAATAGACACTTAGTTTTATCTTCGAGCTCCAAAATCACTGGACTTCGCTCTTTTTTCTCCTATATTTTATCAGATTGGTTAAGCATTCACCCCATTTATTGTTATGAACTTCAAATTGAAGTTACTCTGAAGTGAAAGAATTTCTGTGAGTTTTGGACCTGATTGAGCTGGTGACTCAGCCATTGAGTGATCTTGATGGTCGAGCTGAGTTGGCTGTGAGTGTGGATTTCTGTTGTTCTTAGGGTTTTCAATTGAATTGGATGGAAGGGTTTGGTTTTTTTGAAAATGGTTAATTTGAAATACTAGATTCTTTTTTTTTTTTGGGTTTTTATTGTTGGGGATTTAATGTTAAGGGGTGATATGGCTTCGGATCTTGGTAGAACTGGACATGTTGAAAGAGACACCGAACAGGTATTTCTTCTAATTTTTTTTTTGTGTTTATCTTTTTATCTTTTTTTTTTTTTATTCTGTTATCGTTTAGTTGAATTTATTCGGATGATTAAGGTGATTTATGAAAATTAATGGTTTAACAGAATTTTTCGTGGGATTAAGAGAAATGCTTATTGTATGTCGACAGTTTCTGGGTCATGGTTAGATAAGGCTTTGTTTGCTTTGTTACATGAATCTGAATGGCTTTGTCAGTGTTGAGGAGAGAGTTTAGAATCCGAATGGTTAAACAACTGTGGGCTGGAATGGTGGTGTTACTCTAGATTTTTCTGCAAAGAAATGCTTTGTTGTTGAGAACTTAATGAAAGGATGAAGGGGCAAGGAATTGGTGGTGGTGGAGCGAGTAGGAAATTAAGAAATGTATCGGTGTTGAAATTAGGACAGGGAGAAGTCAATGCAAATTATGAGGACATTTATCAGAAGATAATTAGTTGACATTGAAGTGAAAAACTTGACTTTCTCATCTCCTGTCCAATCCTAGGTTCTCTTGTAATTTTTTCTTTTGGTATTATAGATGTGATCAGGTTAAGTGTGGTGTGGAAATATATGTCCTAGGAGAGTAATCCAGGTTGGGTTCAAATCTGTTAATCATCTTTATTCAGGCAGTAAAGGAAAAACATATTGATATCCTGAATTTATACTGGTGCTTTTATATTGATTGAGAAGGCTGACGGGTTAGATTGAATCTCTTGCAAAATGAGCTGCTACACTAAGACTTAGATTTGACATCTTCCCAGATGGTTTGCTGTGCTGTGCTTTTAGTCTCTTTTCTCTCTGTCTCTCTAAATTTTTGAAATGATTGTGAAGTGCATTTTTGTTAGACATACTGTTCATTTTCACCCTCCAACCTTGTTCAAATCTGTATGAATCTCTTTGGATTTCTTTTAGCCATTTGAATATGGCATTTACTATTTCACTTTCATTTAGCTTTCTGCTAGTAATATTATGCTTAAGAATGTGCCGGACATGCATAATTTAGGTTCTTGAATGATCTTTACAACAGGCCATCACAGCTTTAAAGAAAGGGGCTTACCTGCTCAAGTATGGAAGAAGGGGAAAGCCAAAGTTCTGTCCATTCCGCCTTTCCAATGTAAGTTTGGTCCAAGTTTTACTAATATTTGTCTCTTGATACATGCACTCCAACCCCCCGCCCTTCTCTTTCATTATCATCATTGCTTTAGTCTGACAATCAGCTCAACAAAAACTAAACCTCCATTATATTGTCCGTGCAAGAAATTTGTAATGTAAGTTAATTTATTTATGAGGTCGGCCCAGTTGGGCAGGGGATTAGGTTTTCTTGTAAGGTGCTGGTACATCTGTCTTCAACAATTTAATCTTTTTTTTTCCCTTTTTTTTCATTTAGGGCGCACCCAGCATGTTCTGATGCATATCGGTCTTTGCCTTATTTTTTTAATTAGATTCTTCCTACTAGAAATTCTAAATGGTTGAATGTGCATTGCTTTCAGGATGAGTCTGTTTTGATATGGTTCTCTGGGAAACAGGAGAAATTTCTCCAACTAATTCACGTATCTAGAATCATATCCGGGCAGCGAACAGTAAGTTCTTGATTTGAAATTATTGTGGTTTACTTAGATACTCTTCCTTGAATTTGACATTATTTATAGACTGCAGCTACATGCAGACTGCTTGTTATAATTTTTAGAGCTACCTGTGAATCTAATGTTGTTACTCTTGCTTCTCTCTCTTTTCTTCCTTTGAAAGCCCTTTGATTTAATTAGAGCATTATTAGAATGTATAGGGAACTTTCTAAATGCAATATTACTTGTTGTCAAGAACTTATCCTGGTTGACATAGAGCTGGCTATGGTGCTCCAATAATAAACTATTGCATCTTTAATCCACATATGCAAATGCTCACTCAGAGTAATTTTTTTTTTATTTTTCATTGATTTTGTCCATAAAACATCATTACCTAGTGCTGGTCCAAATAAAATGGAGTCCCATTAGGGTGATCTGCAAGTGGCCCCATCTTCCACTATATCTGCCTGAAATAACCTTGAGGTTAAGGCATGCACTTCATGGTTCAGGATTCTTGCCATTGCACCAGAGAAGAAGCCCCTTTTGCTATATTTTGCCAAACTAGTGCCCCCTTTAAGTATTCTCCTTTTTAACTTTCTCCCCACTTGGTGCACCACAACCAGTCAGCTATGCTTTTCAACCAGGATCATCTGTTGCAGTATCATGACAATTCCTTCTACAAATTTTATTCCCATGCAATTGTTTGTGTTAGAATAGTTTGTTTCCAAATTTCATATATGCCTTCATGAATCCACAAAAGAATTCCTCCTCTTGTTTTGTACTGATTAACATGGTCCATTTTTTCCAGCCAATCTTTCAAAGGTATCCACGCCCTGAGAAGGAGTATCAGTCGTTTTCTCTTATTTATAATGACAGATCACTGGATTTGGTAAGAATTTGTTTGCTGTCGTCACTCTTCTATTTATGAGTTAATTTCTACTCCTATTTATCCATTTGATCGTTACCGTGACTTACCTGTCATGACAGGTAGGAACATTTTTAAACAGCTTTTTAGTTTTGAATTTATTGTAAATCTGATGATGTGATCTTTCTTACCAGATTTGCAAGGACAAAGACGAAGCTGAGGTATGGTTTAGTGGTTTAAAAGCATTAATTTCACGCAGTCATAACCGAAAATGGAGAACGGAATCAAGGAGTGATGGAATTCCATCTGAGGCAAACAGCCCTAGGACGTATACTCGCAGAAGCTCCCCTCTGAATTCTCCATTTGGTAGTAATGACGGTTCGCAGAAGGTACACTTCTCTACTTTACATCTTCCCTGTGCGCACCCAACTTCAATTTGTTGATGACGCAAGGGATATTCTTTACCTTTATTCAGGATGCAGATCACCACCGCCTTCATAGTCCATACGAAAGTCCCCCCAAGAATGGTTTGGATAAAGCATTTTCTGATGTGGTATTATATGCTGTTCCCCCAAAAGGTATTTTCCCTTCAGACTCTGCTAGTGGTTCAGTACATTCTTTATCATCTGGAGGCTCGGACAGTGTACATGGTCATATGAAGGCAATGGCAATGGATGCTTTTAGAGTTAGCCTATCAAGTGCTGTTAGCTCATTGAGCCAAGGTTCTGGTCATGATGATGGTGGTGCGTTGGGGGATGTTTTCATTTGGGGTGAAGGAACGGGGGATGGTGTGCTAGGCGGTGGAACTCATAGAGCTGGAAGTTATTTTGGTGTAAAAATGGATTCTTTGTTTCCTAAAGCTCTGGAATCTGCAGTTGTACTTGATGTCCAGAACATTGCCTGTGGTGGACATCATGCAGCCTTAGTGACCAAGCAAGGAGAGATTTTCTCCTGGGGTGAGGAATCTGGGGGCAGGCTTGGGCATGGTGTAGATTCTGATGTTTTGCATCCTAAACTTATTGAAGCCCTCAGTAATACAAATATTGAGCTCGTAGCATGTGGGGAGTACCACACATGTGCTGTAACACTTTCTGGTGATCTGTACACATGGGGTGATGGAACTTATAATTTTGGTCTTTTAGGACATGGAAACGAGGTGAGTCACTGGGTTCCAAAAAGAGTGAATGGACCCTTGGAAGGCATACATGTCTCTTCCATCTCTTGTGGACCCTGGCATACTGCAGTGGTGACCTCTGCTGGGCAACTATTCACTTTCGGTGATGGCACATTTGGTGTTCTGGGTCATGGAGATCGAAAAAGCATTTCATTACCAAGGGAAGTGGAATCTCTTAAGGGGCTCCGCACTGTTCAGGCTGCCTGTGGTGTTTGGCATACTGCTGCAGTTGTAGAAGTCATGGTTGGAAATTCAAGTTCCAGCAATTGCTCTTCAGGGAAACTGTTTACCTGGGGCGATGGAGATAAAGGACGACTTGGGCATGGTGACAAGGAAGCAAAGTTGGTTCCTACATGTGTTGCTGCTCTTGTTGACCCCAATTTTTGCCAAGTTGCATGTGGACATAGTCTGACAGTTGCACGAACCACCTCTGGCCATGTGTATACAATGGGCAGTCCTGTTTATGGTCAGCTGGGCAATCCACTAGCTGACGGAAAGCTCCCAACTCGTGTTGAAGGAAAAGTCTCCAAGAGTTTTGTTGAGGAAATTGCTTGTGGGGCTTATCATGTTGCAGTCTTAACTTCAAAAACTGAAGTTTACACCTGGGGCAAGGGAGCAAATGGAAGACTAGGCCATGGGGATACAGATGATAGAAATTCCCCATCATTGGTGGAAGCCCTGAAAGACAAACAAGTAAAAAGTATTGCTTGTGGTACTAGTTTTACTGCAGCTATCTGCCTTCATAAGTGGGTCTCTGGTGTTGATCAGTCTATGTGTTCTGGCTGCCGCCTACCACTTAATTTCGCAAGGAAGCGGCATAATTGTTATAATTGTGGACTTGTTTATTGTCATTCATGCAGCAGCAAGAAGTCTCTCAAGGCTTCAATGGCACCAAATCCAAACAAAGCTTATCGTGTCTGTGATAATTGCTATAACAAACTAAGAAAAGCAATTGAGACTGATGCTTCTTCTCAATCTTCTGTGAGTAGGAGAGGCAGTGTCAATCAAGGGCCAAGCGAGTTTATTGATAAAGATGAGAAGTTGGACTTCAGGTCTCGTGCACAACTAGCTAGATTTTCATCAATGGAATCCTTGAAGCAAGCAGAAAGCCGATCCAAGAGAAACAAAAAACTTGAATTCAATAGCAGCAGGGTGTCACCTGTTCCAAATGGAGGCTCCCAGTGGGGAGCACTTAATATTTCTAAATCTTTTAATCCTATGTTTGGTTCATCAAAGAAGTTTTTTTCTGCTTCTGTTCCTGGATCAAGAATTGTTTCTCGAGCAACATCACCAATATCTAGACGACCTAGCCCCACACGATCAACAACGCCGACCCCAACTCTGGGTGGACTCACCTCACCAAAAATTGTTGTGGATGATGCTAAAAGGAAAAATGAGAGCCTTAACCAAGAAGTTATTAAATTAAGAGCACAGGTATGTACTTTCATTCTTTTCAATCACATATCCATGTAATTTAATTAATTCCGAGGACTTTTCTTCTATTTTTCCTTCAAAAATTGGTGAAGCATTCTGGAAGTGTATGAAAGTACATATGACAAAGTGCACTAGTTTCAGTATAACCTTTTTATTTATGGTTTGTTTGTGGTAACCATATGCACTAGTTTCAGTATAACCTTTTTCATTCATGGTTTGTGCTAACCATATGTACTAGATACTGTTTGAAAACACAAAGGATTGCGTGTTTCAGTTTTATATTTTTCTCAATAGCTGATAATCATCAAAATGGCACAACTTTTTTAGTTAAGCATACTCTGTTTACTGCATTCATTTTCTGCCCGGCTCTGTATTGCTGAACCTCAAATCTCCATCCAACTTTATGCCATTGTGTAGTGAATAACTTGGCTATGTGTTCTTTATCACTGTTGAAGGCCAAGAAAGACAAACAAGTAACATGAAATGCTAGTGGTTTTAATTTCACTGCAGCTACCTGCCTGTATAAGTGATCTCTGATGTTGATCAGTCTATGTTTCTCGAAGCTACCTGCCATTTGATTTCAAAAGGAAACATAGTATATAATTGCAGACTAGTTTATGGTCATTCATACAACAGGCATGACAGGGATTGACTTGGCTGTTTCTGTTGTGACTAGATTATCAGCCATTAAAATTTAAAATCCTAATTATGATATTTTGGAATTTCTGCCTGAGAGCACCTAAGATTAAAACCTCTGGTATTTCAGTGTTTTCATGTGCTTGGTTATTTCGCTTGTTCATTATTATACCTTATTGAAATGGTCTCTCAGGTGGAAAGTCTTAATCGAAAAGCCCAGCTTCAAGAAGTTGAGCTGGAAAGAACAACCATAGGGCTGAAGGAAGCAATAGCCATTGCTGGAGAAGAGACTGCTAAATGCAAAGCAGCAAAAGAAGTGATCAAGTCTCTTACTGCACAAGTAAGATGGATTTCATCTTCATCAGTATGATTGACTATGGATTGCTTAAACATACCTAGATTTTCTTTTACTTGGTTTATGCTCTCTTTGTTGTTTTTAATCGGGTTTTCTCATTTCCTAGTTGTAGAAATTAACCTTTCTTTATAGGAGCTCATGGAATGCAACTTTGAACCCATGAAAATGAAGATAAATGCTGTTTGGAAAATATCGATCTGAAAATTGAATACTTGCATGCTTTGCTTTATCATAACTAGCATGAAAACAATTGTCTATTGTACTTGCAACAAGAAGTAGTTTGACAATGCTCAGTTGGATAGTTGCTAATCATGCCCGCTTGTAGCAACTTTATGTTAATGATGCATCTTTTGCTGATGATTAATTTTGTTTTATATGCTTAATAGTTAAAAGACATGGCTGAAAGACTACCTGTGGGAATGGGCCGAAGCATCAAATCACCTTTGTTTACTTCATTTGGATCCAGTCCTACTTCCAACGATGTTTCTGCTATTGACCGTTTGAATGGTCAAATCACATGCCAAGAACCAGACACAAATGGATTGCATAACCAGTTCACCAGCAACCGCATTGCAGGTCACAACAAACAAGGCCATTTGGAAGCAACAACAAAAAATGGAAGCAGAACCAAAGAAGGTGAATTGCGACATGAAGCTGAATGGGTCGAGCAAGATGAGCCTGGTGTATATATAACACTCACCTCCCAACCTGGAGGTATTAAGGATCTCAAGCGAGTGCGATTCAGGTGCGTTGTTCTCAGGCCAGTTTGGCTATCCAAATCTTACCCAAATGTCTCTGATCAATTAGATTGTATAGTCAGTGGTTACATGCCCAGGCTCACATCTCTAATAGCATATTGCGCATTTGTCTCTATTAAATTCTAACTTGCCATAAAGCAGGTTCTTATTTTAGTGCGGTTGCTTAATTAAGCTTCCGCCTTCAACTTGAAAACAACTTTGATAGCAGTCTCATCCCACAATTGAGTTGTGATGGAAAGACATTAGACAATTTTTGGTCCTATCAACCTTGCATTCTTTTCTTGCATATGCCATGGAACAAATCTGGAGGTCTTCATGTTTTTGTTTTTTGATAAAAATCATAACCATACAGTTTCCCAGTAATTTGTGACATCTTAATTGAGTTCTAGAAATGAATTTGGTCATGGTTCCAGTGGTGCAATTTTAAATTGTGATCAAATTTATAAATGCAGTCGAAAGCGGTTCACTGAGAAACAAGCGGAACAATGGTGGACAGAAAATAGGGCAAGGGTATATGAACAGTACAATGTGCGTATGATTGACAAGTCAAGCGTTGGTGTTGGGAGCGAGGATTTGACTCATTAGCATGCACAAACAATCTCTGTAGATGAAACCCAGATTGTTTTCCAGTTCTGCGCTTCACCTAAAGGATGGGCATCTCCACGCTAATTAGATTTGTCTTCCATCCTTCTAATGAGTTTAGAAAAGCAAGCAGCAAGTATTGGTGTAAGAGGGAGCTCTTGAAAAGTTTGTTTCTGTCATTTTTTTAGTCCTTTTCCACTGTGTTTTGAATTTTTTCATGTTTCCAATTTTTTCCCTATATGTACGTTGTTTGGGGAGTTGACGTTGAGAAATGTAAATTCTTATTAGGTTGCTGCTCATGTTTAAGAAAAAAAGCAGATGCCATGTAAATTCATAAGAGAACGTACTACAGGAATTTTCTTTTAACTGGTTCATGAATTCAGCTCAGGTTTGTTGCTAGTAGATGCCATGCACATTCTTATTTGGATGTCTCTTCAGATTTGTCTTATTTGAGTTCAAGTTTCGAAGAATCTAAGATCACGATTTATTGTAAGTCTCAAATATATCACTAATGAGATTGATGAAACTAATTCACCCTAAATTTGAGTTTGAGCTTCTGGGCACGCTTATCCTTTTTGTTATTTTCTTATTATAAACTTTGTTACCTGCACTCTTCAGTTTTATCCAAGAGTACTCTTGTCCGGTGCTATATACTTGGACGTGGTTGCTAAATCTTTGCCATTGCGCCTTTTATCACTCAATCAAGTCCGTCTCAACTGTAACTTGAAAGGTTGAGATTTTGGATTCTAGAGATGCTAGCAGGCAAGAAAGGTCCGTCCGATGACCACCAATCATCCCTGGAAATTGCCGTTAGCCATCTTTACTGGCAATAAATGGATATCTTCGCGGACCTTTCCATCTTTCTATTCTAATGCAAGAAACTAGAATTTCCATTTCTGAGTCTCCTCCCTCTAATTCATCTTCTCGTTCTATGTGGTCTTACCCTGAAAGTCTTCATAAGCCAATCACATTTTATCGTGGCCACAGCATGTCCAAGCCCAATTATCAGCCCACAACCATATCCTAACACATATCCGAGGGTTGATCATCTACAGGACTTGAAGGTACTGACGGGGATGGCAAAGCCCCTCGATTTTCACATTTCTTCCCGCACAAACCTGGGTTCCCTCGTATGAATCGTTCAGAAATGTGTCAAACTGCTTCCGTTGTGGTATGGGTCCGCTAAGGTGGTTGTGAGAGACATTGAATACAGCAGGGAAATTAAGTTGCACCATTCGTTTAGGAATCTCTCCTGGGAGATTGTTTTGAGAAAGGTCCAATGATTCGAGCTGTGGAATATACCTCCTTCAAATTTGTTGAAGGAAAGATCAATGGCCATGAAGAAATCTAAGATATTGCCAAACTCTTGTTCTGTACCTTTGTTTATCGTTGAGATCTTGTACGTATATGCTGATTGATTTGCTTCTGCTTTCTTCGTTTCTATCCATTTGAGGATGTAGTGAGGTGACCAGAAAAATTATTTCGAGAAAGGTTAATGATGTGCAACTTCTGAAACTCAACTCTGTTTCGTCACACTTCGGTATTATTACGCCATGGAACTGGTTAGATGTCGAGAGGAGAACCTTCAGATTCAGAAGTACTCTTAACCAGAAAGGAAAAACATCATTGATCCGATTGTTTCCAAGATCTTTAAACTTTACCCGTTGTTATCGTATAATAATTATAAAAACAGATTTGAAATGTTTATTGTACCTATCATTATATTATTCTTTTCTCTTTCTAATACATCCCCGATAAAATTATCAAAATATAATTCTTTTATTTTTTTATCAATTCAAAAGTCTAGAACTAATGAGTTATGTATCCATCTTACATGTAAACACCTCTCTTTTCTCATTAATTTTGAACATAAGATAGTTTTTCTCTCGTATATAAACCTAACAAATCTCCTTTTATATAAATGTCTGGAATATTTGAACATGATATCCGGAACTAAGTGGAGCTTAGCTTCCATGCTCACTCATGAGAACCCGACAGAGCGATGAGAGCCCACCCACAATTATCACTAATCCAAAACCAAACCCTTAACTCTGATACCAGTTTGTTAGGGAGTTGTATAGGTTCGGGAAGATGCATTTACCTCCATGTTTATACTGGTCTGCAAGCACAGAAGCTCACATAGAAACCACCTGTAATCCAAAAATCTAGAGCAGTGCGTTATAGATACGTTTTATACAGAGGCATCTCTTTCTTTTTTTTCATTCCTTTTCAATGTTGGATAGTCACCATTCATATATATGTTCACCCAGAATTTAATAAACAAAATAGAAGAAGATAAAGATGAATCTTAAGGATATAGTTGATGACTAGCTGGCAAGAATGGTAATGCGTAGATTCAATTTAATAAAATATTATATAACAATAAATAGAGATTACCTAAACAAATCCGTTGTCGTCCAGCGGTTAGGATATCTGGCTTTCCCCCAGGAGACCCGGGTTCGATTCCCGGCAACGGAATCTTTTATTTTGAGAGATTTGTAGGAAGGGCAGTGTTTTTTTAACAATTAAAAAAAAAAAATCAAAATTTTCAATTAAAAAACAGGAAGGGCAGTGGTTTTTTAACAATTAATTAAGAAAAAAATCAAAATTTTCAATTAAAAAACACAACCGCATTTATTTGAAGAATTCAAACAAGGCCACGAACCTGTACAAAAAGCCGCAGCTGGAAAATACAAAATGATTACAAGTTCAACATGCCAAAAGCTAGCAAGACCAGTACAAAACCTTCTTTTCATGTAACACTCTTTGCACACGTGTACAAACATTATAGTACACAATGATACTTTTTACTTCTATTTTCGCAAGAAATATGTGATTTCTTTCATGATAACATATGATATGAAAAATATATATTGGTAAATAAATTTATGTGAATTTTTTAATAATTCTATTTTCAATATATATATATATATGCAACAAATACACATACACTAGCTACTAACACTATATTTAATCAGGATTTATTTATACATTTTAAAAATGCATAAAATAATTTAATTCTAAACTATATATCAGGCTTTACACAAAACTATTCAGATTTTAAAAACCAAACATTTTAACTTAATAAATACTTAAAATATTTACTTATAGATAATTCAAATCAATTTGTTGAAAATTATAAACGTGTTATGGATATATTATTAAATTGACACTCATTTCCTTTTACTTTATTTATTTATCAATTTGTTTTCTCTCTTTATTTACTCTTCATTTGTTTCTTTTTATTTTATATCACATTATTACCATGATTAAACCTTATCAATAATAAAAAAAAATTCTTTTTCTTTCTATTCTATATCATCTATAAATTTAAATTTTACTTCATTTATAAGATTAAAGCAATTCAAAACAATTATATTGAAAAAAATATTATTTAATAGCTGAATAATATAGTACGATCATATGATAAAAAAAAAAACAAAAAAAAAACATATATAAACATAGTCACCACTGAATACAAAGTCGTTTCCAAACCTCAAGAAGGTTTCACTCTCAGTCAATCAAATACTTACATTAACACGAACTCTCGCAATCCTGAAATGGCGAGGGATACTTGTCTGGCTCGTGTAACAGCTGGCGTTGCGGTTGGAGGTGCTATTGGTGGCGCCGTAGGTGAGTTCTTACATCATAAACCCTAAAACATATTCTTGTTCTGTTTTTGATTAATATAAGTTTTTCTTGTTATCGGCGTATTGTTTCTTATGGGGACTTTAATGCCCCTAATTTGTTGTTATTTTCAATTTCTAAAGTCTATCTTTATATCTTATCATACAAACACACAAAACCCGTGAAGCCAATTGAATTAAATTAAGGCATCGCAACCCTGTTAAAATTTTTAATATTTGGACTACCATCTGTGTTATTGCTTGATTTTGGGAAGGAGGATTGAGGAACTGTTTCCTGATAATGTGTGCAAAAGTTGATTTTAATGTCATTTGTTTCACTATTCTCTGGAATGTTTTAGTGAGAGAAATCGCGCATCAGAAGATGTAGACTGGTTTTAGGTGTACTATAAAGGGCATGATTTTAATGAAAAGACTGGTTTTAAGACACTGAAAGCTGCGATCGAGAGGACTTGTGATTTCAGGAGTTGTGCAGATGAGTTTTTGTTACAAGATGGTATTGGATGGAAGTCATGGGATAGTTTGCAAAATGGGGGCGCCCTTGATGATATTCCCAGCTGCCTAATAGTGGTGGCTTTCTTGATTCGAAATTGGGAGGCTCCCGTGTTCTTCAATTGAGGCTTGACAAGTGTAGCTAAAATAGCATGGTTAATTTTTGTTGGCTTTACCCGTGCAAAGTCTCTAGAAGTGCTTGTGAGTTGGGAGGAAACACCAATAGCCTAACCAACAAAGGCTAGAAAGAAGTAAGAATGGAGCTGGAACAAGGATGGTTTAAACTAAAAGGCTATAAGAACCTCAAGTTTTGATGCATACTGTAGAATTTCACCAAAAGTTCCCTTTAGCTCATGTTCACAACCTATCTATTCTAGGGAGATTCTTTGTCACTGAGACAACTTTGCTATTAGTAAAGGTGACTACTTAGTCATTAAGCAAAAAAAAATATAATAAATAATCTAAGATGCTGCATCATCTCCTTAGTCATTAAGCAAAATGAATATAATAATATATTAGCAAGCTCCTGCATTAGGTTGTTCTGAAGGAACTGGAAGAAATAAATCTGGACTAGAGTTGGTTGAATAGAACTGTGACTGAAGTCTTTTAATTATACAATACCTGGAAAGAATCATAAGGAAGCAACAATTCCATACTGAACTTAAGAAGATAATCGAGAGAAATAAAATAGCTAGATTGTAGCTTAAGTTTTAAATTTCTATTTCTAGGGATACTTGTAGCAAACAATTCAGTGTAAACATTATATACTGTAACTATAGGGTTATTGTGGTGTGACCTGCCTGCTGAGGGCAGACACATGTTCTAGAAAGATGAAAAACGTTGTGGAAAAGCTTTAGTTCACTGGTGCAAGTTAAAAGTGTGCACTTGTATGCTTTACATTATGGAACTTTAACTATCTTGGTGTTTGCTTTTTTCACACCATTATCATCATCATTATACCTTTGGAATTCCCCCTTAAGCCATGACCATTGATTTCCTTGTGGATATGCTGAAAAGAAATATATTAACTAGTGGACAATCTTAATAAGATAGTTTCAATTCATACAGATTCTGTCCTATATATTTATCCTTTTGGTTCACTGTCGAAACTATAGTTTGGTTTGCTTCAACTATTCATCTGATATATGTAATTTCTCTGCAGGTGCTGTTTATGGAACATATGAGGCAGTCAGGTATAAGGTAGATCGTCTGACCTGATACCAAAATTCACTCTTTAAGTGTTGAGAACTTGTTAAATGTGCTTTTGACCACTCATTTTTTCTTTACTGAAATAGAAATTATGTACCCTGATGTTGTCCTTTTCTTTTGAAATATAATCTGAGTGGATGAGATTTTCTATGTAACTTAGATAATATTTGAGAGTATAATAGCGGTTGTTTTTCAAAGTTATTTTCACTTGAAAATACATGAAAATAATATATTTTTTTTTAAAAAAATATTTTTAACATCAACACATCAAAACGATCTAAAAACATGCAAAAAAAACTCTTTTCAAAAAATCACAAAATGTGGTTTCAACCACAAAAACAAACAACCCCTAATTTGTTTGCATATTGTGCATGCTAACTTAAATTAGATTTTTTTAAGTATACTTGTACTATTAGAAAGAGATGGAACATCAACTTGAAACTTGAATTTTATGACCATCGCTTCCCTTAAGTTCATGTTTCCATGTATGTATGTTCCTTTTCTCTACTTGCATCCCCTTCATCCCCTGCCATAAACTATGAATTAAAACAGGAAGTCAGAAACTGCCAAAAGACAGTGGTGTGCCCTGGTTTTTGTGACACTCATTTTGCTGTTCCAGTCGGGTTAGAGGTTTTAATCAGCCCTGGGATGCTTAGAAAGATCCGTTGCCTGGTGCCTCCACTGGTGCTGGGTGTCTGTTTGCATTCCAGGGTGGATTTTGTGAAACCCACAGCCCTCAAAGGCCGTTGATAGCGACTAGTGGTGTCATACGGTACTGGCTGCCTTAAAAAAGATTCCCCACTGCCCAGTTAGTGAACAATCCATGTTAACTGCCAATTCTTTAGATTAAAATACCATTTGATTTATTTGTGCAGGTCATCTTGTTTTAGATATGCTGTATTAAAGGAATTTAAATGTAAAACAACCTGTTTTTCTTTGCATTCCCTCGTAAGTGTTCATTAGTTAATTATTTAGTTTGGAAAAATGCAGGTGCCAGGACTTTTGAAGATCAGATACATTGGACAAACCACACTTGGTAGTGCAGCCATTTTTGGTCTCTTCCTGGGCGCCGGGAGCTTGATACATTGTGGGAAGTCATATTGATTTGTACTAAAAGCATGAACAAATTCGCTTCGTTCTTGTCACAAGGATATGTGGTTCAACTTCGTTTACCTTCGAGCTGATGGATGCAACTTGTGGTGGCGAGTAGTTCTCTCTTTCAACATAAAATTTCCGATATGATGTTTGGGGTTTCAGAAGCAGCTTAACAAGTAGTCTTGTGAAATTTCTTGGTTATTGCCATTTTCATAGGTGTCCGACACCTTGATGTTTGCTTTGTTTATTTATTTTTTTCCCTCGTAGTCGTTTTCTTTTCTTATATTCGAAACTGCCCTTTCCATTTCCATTAAGATAGCGGCACTCGTTGTCTCCACAGGCCTATCCATAATTTGATTTACATGGCCAAAGCGGTATCAGCATTTGTCTTTTATAGGTTAGAAGAAAGAAAATGAAGACAGATCAGCAGCAAAGGTGTGGGAGCTGATCCCACCACGGGCTCGTCCTTGTGTTCGTGGTTTTTCATCGGCTTAGCACTTACCGGTGAAGAAATGACTGTTGGATTCT
Source organism: Populus euphratica (assembly GCF_000495115.2). Classification (NCBI taxonomy): domain Eukaryota; kingdom Viridiplantae; phylum Streptophyta; class Magnoliopsida; order Malpighiales; family Salicaceae; genus Populus; species Populus euphratica. Next base: position 5,888,749 of record NW_011499847.1, on the reverse strand, counting down.
TTGCCAAGCTCAAGCTGCGTAAGAGGTCCTTTTTTAGCTATTCTATAGAGCAATGGGAGTCAACAGGTTGTAGGCTCAAATCCTGAAATTACAACCTTTTGATACTGTTGAGCTACGATGACGAATTCCGTGACCTCAATGTGCCTACTTATATAGTGAATACAAAAGCAAATGCTAGGTATTTTTTTCTTTTTTGTTTGATGGTGAAAATACTCTCGGACCAGTTCATGGATCAATTGAGATTGAAGCCCTCCTCAAGGGATCTTTAAAAGCGCACTCGATCTAGTATAATTATAAAAATCTAATTAATTCTTCTAGAAATTTATCCCAAAATTTGAACCAAGAAAACAAAAAAGAAAGCAAACCTTCTTATCACTAGATCAACCCTCTCTAGGGTTAAATGCGCGATGTTATATACTTTCGAAAGTATAGCAAGCACCGAATGTACCAAGCAAACATAAACAGGAAAAAATTGATACACGTCCAAATATGAAGTAGATTTCATCATGGGACGAGGGCTGAAGTAAAACAGATTGCTTTTGCATAGTCCTGGCAATCCAAAATGTCAAAAGTACTTGATTATTAGTCCAGTTTTAAGTCTTCGTTATTGAACGGATAATACAGCCACCAACCGAAACCGACTCTGATTACCATTGTCTCTTGCAGAAAAGAACCAAACAGCTATCATGGAGAAAAAGAACACAGATCATTAATCTGTTCCAAGAAACGGTTGAAAACAGTAATTCTAGATTACATCTCGACGACATACAAGGGAGGGAATAAGTCACTTTCAAACATCACTTTCTGGCTTCAGCTCATATTCAACAGCTTCAAATTGCCATGAAAACGGAGAGCATGGTGGAGAGTCCCAGTGAATAGGAGAGCATGGAGGAGAGTGCCACTGAGTTGAAGACTCAAACAAATCAGAAAACACAGGTATCGCCAATTCTTTCTGTTCCGGATAGAAGCGGCTAACAGGATCAGTCTACAGGATAGGAAAAAAAAAGCATATCAGCAAAAAATACAAAACGCTGATCTTGATGAGGCAACTATGCAGAACAGGTCCGATTCTATCAATTCTCTGAGAAAGAATAGACAATCTTAACAGTTCACCGATAGTTAGCTCGATACAATACGTATAACATCCTCAACATTGAATGATCATATATTGATCTTTGCAAAAGCAAAACCATTTCTAGATCTCTTATACGAGGGCAATCAACTTAACATAAGGACAACCTTCACCTGCTTAACCTCGGGATTTTCATCAGAAGATGATACTGAATCTGCAGACAAACAAAAAAAAAGTTCAGAAAAAAAAAACCGGGATAAATCTCAAAATCAACTACAGTTGAAGAATATGGCTTTAGAATAAAATAGATACATAGCTGAGTCAGTTTACTAAGAAAAAACCACTTAATGCTTTCAACCACATAAAATTGATGAACACATTTAACCAACGACCTCGAATACTATAGAGTAACCATTATATTCAAAAAGGGGAAATAAATATAGAAACTACAAGCACAGAACTTTCGCACTTTGTTTTTTTTTGGTGGGAAGAACTTTCACACGGTTGAAAACTGAAATGAAATTGAGCAAATGTTCATGATGATTGTGCATATCGTAATATAGTTACCATGCCCAGGAAGGACCAGGTCCAGGAAAGAAGAAATCAATGTGGCCTCCTTTTCCTCAATGCATTTACTGTGATCGTGTAAAAATCTTTCCTCGGCTACATTATTGATCTCTTCCTTTTGCACATTCTTTTTCCGAGAAGATGTTTCTTGACGAACAACTGCTTTGTTTGTAATATCATCGAGTGCCTTTCGATTTCCCAACGCAAATCCTCCACTTTTTTTCGTCGCTGTTTTAGATTTCTTGACAGTTCCATCAAAACCAACCTCTACAAAAAGAAGAAAAAAAAGAAAATTATTCCTCAACCTAGGATACAAAAATCATACAAGTTGTAATGTAATAACAAAAAACATCCGAGGAATACTTTTGCGACTGACACCCAAATTCTCATCCTGGATTATCAGGGGCGTCTGCGTCACACGGGTAGTCATTGCCCTAGTCTTTCTTTTTCTTCCAAATGCCCAAGCGAAGTCACAAAATCAAGATACCAGTTTCTGCATTCCAATATTCTAATTAAAAAAAATTGAAATTACACTTTCAAGAACACAAGAACATATATTTATGTCGTGAAATCCACAACAATCATGGAAATCAAAGAAATAAGCCATAAAAGAAAAACAGAAACCCATTAATGCCCATCAAGTAATTTTTAAGTATAATAGTACCTTTAATGCGAATCGGTAGAAATTAGCCTCTAAAGTGCAGGTTGAAGAGAAAGTTGGCGCTGTCTTGGGAGTTTGAATAGGAATGGGGGAAATTCCGGTTCCTAGGGGTCTGTTTGGGAAGGGGATTTACTAGTGTTGTTGTTTGGGGTTAAGTGCTTCCGCTCCTCGGCTCAGGATACCCTACCTTTTACTTACCATGTGACCCAATCTCCAGCCATTTTTCCAATTGAATAATGCTATTTATCTGAAATGAGATTTTTTTTTAAAAAAAAGTTATCAATCTTTTCAATGTTGATGTTAAGTGGATCCCTTATTTGTCAACCACATTTATAACTAATACTATTAAAAAACTCTATATGAACCTTATGATAATAACATTGTTCCTTCTTATTTTAGAACCATTTAATATATAATACACACGCATTCAATACTTGAATTGGTTTTTTCTTTCAATTGTTATAATTAGAAAAGAAATAAGAGAGATTTTACTCTTAAATTGGTTACACGTGCAACACAAAAAAAAAATGTAATCATGTATACAAAAAAAATGTAATCATGTTTATTAAAATACATAAAAAAAAAAATGTAATCATGTATACAAAACAAATGTAATCATGTTTATTAAAATACATAATTTTTTTTAATTTATCAAAAATTCGATGGAATCTCTTTTAAAAAATAATATATCAAGTTATTAATAAGAACTTGTTACACATCTAATTCACAATTTTTCTTTTAAGATCTTAGATCTTGGATCTTAACCTTATCAATGATATTTATTATTATTATTATTATTATTATTATTATT